>NW_026525060.1:372500-395000 GCF_943734705.1 Anopheles coustani
TGACTGCCATAACGTAAGCCGCCGCTGTGCGCGTATACCCGTTCCCCGTAGGGAGAAGCAAGCCGCCGCTTAGAGACGAAACATAAAGTGTCCTCATTCCACATAGGGCAAGCTGGATGAATCCATTTTACCCAGGACGGCCGAAGCGGCGTGGACCAGGGGAGAACTGAACTTTATGCTTCACACCACAGTAAGTCTTCGTGTCCTCTTCCACATAGGGCAAGCTAGAACTAACTATCTTACCCAGGACTGCCGAAGCAGCGTGGACCAGGGGAGGAACACACTTTTCATAGAAACGTAAGGCATCCATGACTGCCATAGTGCGTAAGCCGCCGCTGTGCGCGTAAACCCGTTCCCCGTAGGGAGGAGTCAAGCCGCCGCTTAGAGACGAAGTATGAAGTGTCCTCTTCCACATAGGGCAAGCTAGAATGAACTATCTTACCCAGGACCGCCGAAGCAGCGTGGACCAGGGGAGAACTGAACTTTATACTTCACACCACAGTATTGAGTAATGTGCCCTCTTCCACATAGGGCAAGCTGGAATGTTCCATTTTACCCAGGACGGCCGAAGCGGCGTGGACCAGTGGAGGACTACACAATCATGAGGTTTGATATCGACTTGTGTGTTTCAATAGGATACCGATGGTATGGTTTGAACCGATTTGATTTAGCCATTCTGAAGTCATCACTTGGTTGAAGCGCTGAACTAGGGAGGCATCGTTTACATATATATTGGTTTTCGCATGCTCTACTAGGTTAATGTCATGTGGTTGGCTATCGAGCATGCCCAAGTGATGACTTGATTGTGTGCTTGCTTGAATTCTTCACATTTCATACCATCGGTTAGTTGTCGAATCATTCCTCGATCATAACCTTCGTTCTTGGTTCATGTATGCTCTCTTCCACATAGGGCAAGCTAGAATTAACTATCTTACCCAGGACCGCCGAAGCAGCGTGGACCAGGGGAGAACTATACTTTGTCTTGTATGCCCTCTTCCACATAGGGCAAGCTAGAATTAACTATCTTACCCAGGACCGCCGAAGCAGCGTGGACCAGTGGAGGACTATACTTTGTTCATAACACCACAGTATTGAGTAATGTGCCCTCTTCCACATAGGGCAAGCTAGAATGAACTATCTTACCCAGGACCGCCGGAGCAGTGTGGACCAGTGGAGGACTACACAATCATGAGGTTTGATATCGACTTGTGTGTTTCAATAGGGTACCGATGGTATGTTTTGAACCGATTTGATTTAGCCATTCTGAAGTCATCACTTGGTTGAAGCGCTGAACTAGGGAGGGGCATCGTTTACATATATATTGGTTTTCGCATGCTCTACTAGGTTAATGTCATAGGGTTGGCTATCGAGCATGCCCAAGTGATGACTTGATTGTGTGCTTGCTTGAATTCTTCACATTTCATACCATCGGTTAGTTGTCGAATCATTCCTCGATCATAACCTTCGTTCTTGGTTCATGTATGCTCTCTTCCACATAGGGCAAGCTAGAATTAACTATCTTACCCAGGACCGCCGAAGCAGCGTGGACCAGGGGAGAACTATACTTTGTCTTGTATGCCCTCTTCCACATAGGGCAAGCTAGAACTAACTATCTTACCCAGGACCGCCGAAGCAGCGTGGACCAGTGGAGGACTATACTTTGTTCATTACACCACAGTATTAAGTATGGTGTCCTCTTCCACATAGGGCAAGCTAGAACTAACTATCTTACCCGGGACCGCCGAAGCAGTGTGGACCAGGGGAGGACTATACTTTATACTTCACACACTAGCCATACTGAAGTCATCACTTGGTTGAAGCGCTGAACTACGGCGGGGTAATCGTTTACAGGTTATAATCATATAGCTGCATGCTCATTAGTAGATAATGGAATATTGTATGGCAATATGAGCATGCCCAAGTGATGACTTTGTTTCAAGCTCAACAGGTAGGGTATTGAGTCCTCTTCCACATAGGGCAAGCTAGAATGAACTATCTTACCCAGGACCGCCGGAGCAGCGTGGACCAGTGGAGGACTCTATACTTTATACTTCACACCACAGTATTGAGTACGACTTGCATAAAGCCCCTAATGAGAACCACGAGGGCTCTCTCAATGTAGAACCACGAGGGCTCTAGTACCGATTCTCTCGGTACGGCTTGGTCCGTGTTCCTTTATGCTTGTACTCTAAGTATTAAGTATGGTGTCCTCTTCCACATAGGGCAAGCTAGAACTAACTATCTTACCCAGGACCGCCGAAGCAGTGTGGACCAGGGGAGGACTATACTTTATACTTCACACACTAGCCATACTAAAGTCATCACTTGGGGGGGGTGAACTACGGCGGTATCTATCGTTTTGGTTCGGTCTATATAGGGTCGCTTGCATGCTCATTCGAATATAATGTAATTGTGTATGGCAATATGAGCATGCCCAAGTGATGACTTTGTTTCAAGCTCAACAGGTAGGGTATTGAGTCCTCTTCCACATAGGGCAAGCTAGAATGAACTATCTTACCCAGGACCGCCGGAGCAGCGTGGACCAGTGGAGGACTCTATACTTTATACTTCACACCACAGTATTGAGTACTTCTTGCATAAAGCCCCTAATGAGAACCACGAGGGCTCTCTCAATGTAGAACCACAAGGGCTCTAGTACCGATTCTCTCGGTACGGCTTGGTCCGTGTTCCTTTATGCTTGTACTCTTAGAAAGTCTCAACCCGGAGGTCTTGACTTTGATTGTCATAGTTGGACTACGACGGGGCATCCGACCATTGCTGATCGAACACCCCTGATTCACCATCTTTCGGGTAGGCGGTACGCGTACCTCCGGACGCGGAAGTCTCAACCCGGAGGTCTTGACTTTGATTGTCATAGTTGGACTACGACGGGGTATCCGACTCATCGAATACCCCAGAAGCACACCATCTTTCGGGTAGGCGGTACGCGTACCTCCGGAAGCGGAAGTCTCAACCCGGAGGTCTTGACTTTGATTGTCATAGTTGGACTACGACGGGGTATCCGACTCATCGAATACCCCAGAAGCACACCATCTTTCGGGTAGGCGGTACGCGTACCTCCGGACGCGGAAAGTCTCAACCCGGAGGTCTTGACTTTGGTTGTCATAGTTGGACTATGACGGGGCATCCGACCATTGCTGATCGAACACCCCTGTTACACCATCTTTCGGATAGGCGGTGCGCGACACCACCGACGCGGAAAGTCTCAACCCGGAGGTCTTGACTTTGTATTGTTGGATAGTCCTCTTCCACTATAGGGCAAGCTGGAAATATTCCATTTTACCCAGGACTGCCGAGGCAGCGTGGACCAGGGGAGAACTTCACGGAATCTTCAGGCATCCATGATTGCCATAGTGCGTAAGCCGCCGCTGTGCGCGTCAACTCGTTCCCCGTGAGGAGGAGTCTAGCCGCCGCTAAAAGACGAAGCATTAAGTGTCCTCATTCCACTATAGGGCAAGCTAGAATTAACTATCTTACCCAGGACCGCCGAAGCAGCGTGGACCAGGCGAGGACTATACTTTATACTTCACACCACAGTATTGAGTACGACTTGCATAAAGCCCCTAATGAGAACCACGAGGGCTCTCTCAATGTAGAACCACGAGGGCTCTAGTACCGATTCTCTCGGTACGGCTTGGTCCGTGTTCCTTTATGCTTGTACTCGCGGAAAGTCTCAACCCGGAGGTCTTGACTTTGATTGTCATAGTTGGACTACGACGGGGCATCCGACCATTGCTGACCGAACACCCCTGATTCATCATCTTTCGGATAGGAGGTGCGCCCACCTCCGACGCGGAAGTCTCAACCCGGAGGTTCGGACTTAGAGTTTTTCCCATTTAAAAGTTTTTCTCTTAGCCATACTGAAGTCATCACTTGGTGAACGATTGAACTAGGGCGGGTTAATCGTTTATAGGTATCATGTGGTTTGCATGCTCTCTTAGGTTAAGGTCATGTGGTTGGCTATCGAGCATGCCCAAGTGATGACTTTGTTTCACGCTTGCTTGATTTCTTCATGATTCCCTGTTATATAGTGTAATCATTCGAGAACAGGGAATCTTTGGTTTTGCTCAACAGGTATTGGATGTCAACTTGGTATCTAGATCGCATTAAGTCTCAACCCTTAGGTTCGGACTTGTATAGTGACATCTTGTTACGGTCTTGAGTCTCAACCCGCAGGTTCGGACTACTTAGTGTTTGATCGAATTTAATATGGCAACTTGTGCCTAAGTCTCAACCCGCAGGTTCGGACTTCTGTTTATTTGGCCAATGTATGTATAAGGCAACTTGTGCCTAAGTCTCAACCCGCAGGTTCGGACTTGTGTATTTGTTCGAAGTCATGTATAAGGCAACGTGTGCCTAAGTCTCAACCCGCAGGTTCGGACTTGTTAGTGTTTCGTCAACTTTCATATGGCAACTTGTGCCTAAGTCTCAACCCGCAGGTTCGGACTTGTGTATTTGTTCGAAGTCATGTATAAGGCAACTTGTGCCTAAGTCTCAACCCGCAGGTTCGGACTTGTGTATTTGTTCGAAGTCATGTATAAGGCAACGTGTGCCTAAGTCTCAACCCGCAGGTTCGGACTTGTTAGTGTTTCGTCAACTTTCATATGGCAACTTGTGCCTGAGTCTCAACCCGCAGGTTCGGACTTCTATAGTGTTTCGTCAATTATCATATGGCAACTTGTGCCGAAGTCTCAACCCGCAGGTTCGGACTTCTGGAAGGATCACTTGGCCACTAATGATCCTTCCGCAGGTTCACCTACGGAAACCTTGTTACGACTTTTACTTCCTCTAAATCATCAAGTTCGGTCAACTTCGATAAAGCAGACGCGGTTCACGAGGATCCAGCGAACGATCATCTCCAAAGACCTCACTAAATAATCCATCGGTAGTAGCGACGGGCGGTGTGTACAAAGGGCAGGGACGTATTCAACGCTGGCTGATGACCAGCACTTACTAGAAGTTCCGAGTTCATATGGACCATTGCAATCCATAATCCCTACTAAGTGAGTATTTGAGTGATTTCCCGTTCCTCTCGGAATAGGAGACACGCTGCTACCCACATTGTAGCACGCGTGTAGCCCAGAACATCTAAGGGCATCACGGACCTGTTATCGCTCGATCTCATTTTGCTAAACACAAATTGTCCTGCTAAGCAGCGTACCGTAAGTGCACTTGCGCACACGAACAGCGAAGGTGTCAGGTCATACTCCACCGAAAGGTCCTAACCCGTTCCAATCGGCATCGACGCATTAACGCTGACTGCGTTCTAGTTAGCATATGTGAGTCACGTTCGTTATCGGAATTAACCAGACAAATCAATCCACGAACTAAGAACGGCCATGCACCACTACCCTTAAATTTGAGAAAGAGCTATTAATCTGTCTCACCTCCATAAGTTCGGACCTGGTAAGTTTTCCCGTGTTGAGTCAAATTGAACCGCAAGCTCCATTTCATTGTGGTGCCCTTCCGTCAATTCCTTTAAGTTTCAACTTTGCAACCATACTTCCCCCGGAACCTGACTTTGGTTTCCCGGAAGCTACTGAGAGCACCTGGTTGTAGCGTCTCCCAATTGCTAGTTGGCATCGTTTACGGTTAGAACTAGGGCGGTATCTAATCGCCTTCGATCCTCTAACTTTCGTTCTTGATTAAAGAAAGCATCCTTGACAAATGCCTTCGCTTTAGTTAGTCTTACGACGGTCTACGAATTTCACCTCTCGCGCCGTAATACTAGTGTCCCCAACTACTTCTGTTAATCATTACCTCCGGTCTGAGTACAAACCAATGAAAGATTAGACCAAGGTCGTATTCCATTATTCCATGCAAGATTATTCTAGGGCGTTTGGGCACCCTGCTTTAAGCACTCTAATTTGTTCAAGGTAAACGTGAGCGGTCGAGCTCTATGTTACACTTGCACCCGTTGAAGGGCACACCATGACACAGACTTGGTGCCCTACCACACCATTGAGTCGCAACCAGATTCCGACTTGGCCCACCGACCACGGGTTGACCGGGTCGGCGGAGCCGGACTGTGTTGGACAAGTATCAACTTCGAACGTTTTAACCGCAACAATTTTAATATACGCTAGTGGAGCTGGAATTACCGCGGCTGCTGGCACCAGACTTGCCCTCCACTTGATCCTCGTAGAAGGATTTATGCTCTACTCATTCCAATTATGAAACATCATTAAAGAGTTTCATATTGTTATTTCTCGTCACTACCTCCCCGTCCCGGGATTGGGTAATTTACGCGCCTGCTGCCTTCCTTGGATGTGGTAGCCATTTCTCAGGCTCCCTCTCCGGAATCGAACCCTGATTCCCCGTTACCCGTTGCAACCATGGTAGTCCTCTATACTACCATCCATAGTTGATAGGGCAGATATTTGCGAGATCTGTCGTCGGTGCGAGACCATACGATCAGCATCATTATCCAGACTTCAACTCAATGACACGGAGAACCCGCGATTGGTTTGACTAATAAGTGCACCAGTTCCCGCGAGGGTCCTGGCATGTTGCATGTATTAGCTCTAGATTTTCCACAGTTATCCAAGTAACTAGGTTGATGATCTCGTAAATTATAGCTGTTATACTGAGCCTTATGCGGTTTCACATTAAATCTGTTTGTACTTAGACATGCATGGCTTAACCTTTGAGACGAGCGTATATTACTGGTAGGATCAACCAGAATTCCGACTTTGCGTTCGAATGTTCATTGTCCCATTGCACCCGGAGGAGCAAACACCACGTTCTATATGTTGTCAAGTCCGGTAGCACACGGGAGGCGAGCCCCCGTGCGAACCTCATTGCCCTCGTATCACACACACCCGATGCACCGGACAGGCACTTGAGCGGCATTCGACTCCGCTAAGCGCACGTGCGCCCGATTGTGCATGCGCTGACGGGGCCTTCATACCCCTACCACAGCGACCTTATGCCAAACTTCCATGAATACTTAGGTGAGCTGACAAGGGCCTTCATTTCCCTACCATCAACTAAAGGACACGCTAGGCGCGTCCGATCATTGCAACTGCGGGGCTTTCATACCCCAATCACCACAGTACGCAATTCACCAGAGTTTAATCACAACCCCCCCGGACATGGCACACTATTAACTTGCAACAAAACTTAGTGTGTGCCGGGCACATCGGTTCCACAAAATCATTCCCGATGTACCCCAATTGGGGTTGCGAACGCATTCACGGTCCTCTGACACACCCAACCAAGCGTGGATACTACATACCTCAAACACCCAGTACACTAACAGACAAATCAACATATGGTTGCTTTCCCCCAGACATTTGCCAATCACTTGGCACCCGGACGGGAACTCGCTCCTGATTGCGCCATTGCCACCCATTTGCCAAGAGCGAGTTCTGTATGTAGATTTCATTTGGAAAGACAACCGTGTACTGGATATTCTATCCGACGATTACAGATGACGAGTACGAGACTCGACTACACTCACGGATAATACATTTTGGGTCGAGATTGCTTTCGGGGTTTTCGATTGGTCTTGCGCTTGTAAACGTATAACTTTGACTTGTGGTAACCTCGGTATGTTAGTCGATCACGTGGATGTGAACTGGTAGGGGTGAGCAATCTGTTCACTTGCACTCTGGGTAGGAATATAGTGAGCGCTATAGGTTAAAGATCATGGTATGGTTCCATCGTGATGACTTTCGCTAGATAGTAGTATGTTTGGATAGTTATAACGTTTTTGGCCATTTGTTCATAGTGTTCGGTTCATTCAGGAATTCGATTGGTCTTTGCTTCACACACGTGGTCGATCACTTGGATGTGAACTAGGGTGAGATTAAGGTGTTCACTAGTGCTCTTCGGTTTTGGATCAGTAATGAGCACTTGATTGGTTTCGCATAATATGTATCCATAGTGATGACTCTTTCCAGCTTAAGATTTCGTGACCGGTTTCGAATCCTCCCCACGTTCGCTTTTACTTGGTTAGGTTTTCGAGTGTAGATTTGAAAGCAATCTCATGTATGTATCCCATCTGATATAAGCCACTGACAGTTCATGTCACCTCGTTCAACTCTCGCTGGGTCACAGAAGTATGTTACTGCGCCCATTATCCCTACTCGGATAGGTTCGGTTCGTTCGTTTTATACTACGGTGAGTAAACTCAATTTGTGCATCGCATAGCCATGGAAAGCAAGCTTTCGCGGGCCTCTTCGACTGTTTTGATACGAGCTGTGCCCGTGATGCTTGTCATCCCAGGATACTAGACCCCTTTGGACGACCGCATGACCATCAGAAAGTAAATTCCACGTTCGATTTGGGGTGTGAACCCCGAACATAAAGTCTTTGTGTAGAACCACGAGGGCTCTATAGTACCGATTCTCTCGGTACGCTTGGTCCGTGTTCCTTTATGTTCGTACTCTTGTGAATAAGATTCACGTTCGTTTTGGGATATTTGCTACTGTCACCGTTTGAGTACCATGGGGCTTGAACCCCTAACATAAAGTCTTTGTGTAGAACCACGAGGGCTCTATAGTACCGATTCTCTCGGTACGCTTGGTCCGTGTTCCTTTATGTTCGTACTCTTGTGTGTTTATAATATTCATGTTCGGTTTGGGATATTTGCTACTTTCACCAGGGTCCCGTTCTTCATACAAGTCTGCCTTGCTAATGTGGTAACTTTATAGTGTAGTTCTGACATCCCAATTTTGGGACTTAGCCGTTCTTTCGTATATTTCCATATGACCCATAGGGTCCCTTTCTTCATACAAGCTTGCCTAGGGCGATCGGTCAAAACTTGTCTTACTATTCGATTGGTCTTCGCACTTTCACCCTAGGCAGTTCGCCTAGGTCTGTCTTCTTGAGGAGGCCAAAACCCGAAATAAGGAGGTTCGGCCGACCCTGAAACCTCCCCTGTCTGAACTACACTAACCCGATTTTTCAGGGTCCTTAGCGCCATACAACTTTGCCTAGGTCACTTGTACTCTTGACTTAGGCCATCCGACTTGGTCCGTGTTTCTTCCTAGGGTTCACCAGGTACTTTGCCTTGCTTGATGTGGTAACTTTTTAGTGTAGTTCAGACATCCCAATTTTGGGACTTAGCCGATTTTTCATGTATTTCCATATGACCCATAGGGTCCCTTTCTTCATACAAGCTTGCCTAGGGCGATCGGTCAAAACTTGTCTTACTATTCGATTGGTCTTCGCACTTTCACCCTAGGCAGTTTGCCTAGGTGTAGCTTCTTGAGGAGGCCAAAACCCGAAATAAGGAGGTTCAGCCGACCCAGAAACCTCCCCTGTCTGAACTACACTAACCCGATTTTTCAGGGTCCTCAGCGCCATACAACTTTGCCTAGGTCACTTGTACTCTTGACTTAGGCCATCTGACTTGGTCCGTGTTTCTTCCTAGGGTTCACCTAGGTACTTTGCCTTGCTTGCTGTGGTAACTTTTTAGTGTAGTTCAGACATCCCAATTTTGGGACTTAGCCGATTTTTCATGTATTTCCATATGACCCATAGGGTCCCTTTCTTCATACAAGCTTGCCTAGGGCGATCGGTCAAAACTTGTCTTACTATTCGATTGGTCTTCGCACTTTCACCCTAGGCAGTTTGCCTAGGTCTGTCTTCTTGAGGAGGCCAAAACCCGAAATAAGGAGGTTCAGCCGACCCAGAAACCTCCCCTGTCTGAACTACACTAACCCGATTTTTCAGGGTCCTCAGCGCCATACAACTTTGCCTAGGTCACTTGTACTCTTGACTTAGGCCATCTGACTTGGTCCGTGTTTCTTCCTAGGGTTCACCTAGGTACTTTGCCTTGCTTGCTGTGGTAACTTTTTAGTGTAGTTCAGACATCCCAATTTTGGGACTTAGCCGATTTTTCATGTATTTCCATATGACCCATAGGGTCCCTTTCTTCATACAAGCTTGCCTAGGGCGATCGGTCAAAACTTGTCTTACTATTCGATTGGTCTTCGCACTTTCACCCTAGGCAGTTTGCCTAGGTGTAGCTTCTTGAGGAGGTCAAAACCCAAAATAAGGAGGTTCAGCCGACCCAAAAACCTCCCCTGTCTAAACTACACTAACCAGATTTTTCAGGGTCCTCACCGTCATACAACTTTGCCTAGGTCACTTGCACTCTTGACTTAGGCCATCTGACTTGGTCCGTGTTTCTTCCTAGGGTTCACCTAGGTACTTTGCCTTGCTTGATGTGGTAACTTTTTAGTGTAGTTCAGACATCCCAATTTTGGGACTTAGCCGATTTTTCATGTATTTCCATATGACCCATAGGGTCCCTTTCTTCATACAAGCTTGCCTAGGGCGATCGGTCAAAACTTGTCTTACTATTCGATTGGTCTTCGCACTTTCACCCTAGGCAGTTTGCCTAGGTGTAGCTTCTTGAGGAGGTCAAAACCCAAAATAAGGAGGTTCAGCCGACCCAAAAACCTCCCCTGTCTAAACTACACTAACCAGATTTTTCAGGGTCCTCACCGTCATACAACTTTGCCTAGGTCACTTGCACTCTTGACTTAGGCCATCTGACTTGGTCCGTGTTTCTTGCTAGGGTTCACCTAGGTAGTTTGCCTTGCTTGATGTGGTAACTTTTTAGTGTAGTTCTGACATCCCAATTTTGGGACTTAGCCGATTTTTCATGTATTTCCATATGACCCTTAGGGTCACTTTCTTCATACAAGCTTGCCTAGGGCGATCGGTCAAAACTTGTCTTACTATTCGATTGGTCTTCGCACTTTCACCCTAGGCAGTTTGCCTAGGTGTAGCTTCTTGATGAGGCCAAAACCCAAAATAAGGGGGTTCGGCCGACCCAAAAACCTACCCTGTCTAAACTACACTAACCAGATTTTTCAGGGTCCTCAGCGCCATACAACTTTGCCTAGGTCACTTGTTCTATTGACTTAGGCCATCTGACTTGGTCCGTGTTTCTTCCTAGGGTTCACCTAGGTACTTTGCCTTGCTTGGTGTGGTAACTTTTTAGTGTAGTTCTGACATCCACATTTTGGGACTTAGCCGATTTTTCGTAAAATACCATATGACCCATATGGGTCCTTTCCTTCATATAAGTTTGCCTTGCTTGGTATGGTAACATTTGAGTGTAGTTCTGACATCATCATTTTGGGACTTAGCCGATTTTTCGTAAAATACCATATGACCCATATGGGTCCTTTGCTTCATATAAGTTTGCCTTGCTTGGTGTGGTAACATTTGAGTGTAGTTCTGACATCCCCATTTTGGGACTTAGCCGATTTTTCAATCAATACCATATGACCCATCAGGGTCCTTTGCTTCATATAAGTTTGCCTTGCTTGGTGTGGTAACATTTGAGTGTAGTTCTGACATCCCCATTTTGGGACTTAGCCGATTTTTCGATCCATACCATATGACCCATCAGGGTCCTTTGCTTCATATAAGTTTGCCTTGCTTGGTGTGGTAACATTTGAGTGTAGTTCTGACATCCCCATTTTGGGACTTAGCCGATTTTTCGTAAAATACCATATGACCCATCAGGGTCCTTTGCTTCATATAAGTTTGCCTTGCTTGGTGTGGTAACATTTGAGTGTAGTTCTGACATCCCCATTTTGGGACTTAGCCGATTTTTCGATCAATACCATATGACCCATCAGGGTCCTTTGCTTCATATAAGTTTGCCTTGCTTGATGTGGTAACACATGAGTGTAGTTCTGACATCCCCATTTTGGGACTTAGCCGATTTTTCGATCCATCCCATATGACCCATCAGGGTCCTTTTTCATCATATAAGTTTCCCAAGACTTAGTGCTTTTTTCCTTTGGACACCAATATCACCCTTGCGGGTATCTTTGATCTTCTCACTTTGTATTGGCCGAATGTAGGTCTTGCCATGCCAAACATATAATTGTTCTACACCAAGTCTCTATCTCGTACCGCCAGCTCGGTACATTCGATTAACCTGCCCTTAAGGCACCCGGGACTTAGCCATTTTTTCACATTTTTCATGATTTTGAGGCAACTTTTCTCGACTTTGTCACCTTATATCACCAAGATCCTTTCCCTTTAGCGCTTCACTCTGTTCGTATGATATTTAGCGCTGACTATCACCTTTCTGTCGCTGAGCTCAACTTCTTATTCGGTGCCATAGAGCCAGAGATATTTGGTGTATGCTGTTATAAGGGAAGTTTGTCACTTTTTCAAAGGCCCACTTTGGGACGCCCATATCTCACCTTCAGGTATCTTCGATCTTCTTGTCGTATATGGACGAAACTTAGGCCTTGTCTTGGCCAACTTATAAATGTTCTACGGCCAAGCCGTATCTCTTACCGCCAGCCCGGTATTCATGGACTTAGTTGGATTTTCGCCTCTCGTGGTAACAATTTCAGACTTTGACTCACAATAACACCCAAACGGTCACATGCTAGCGCTTTGCTTGGAAGGAATTATAGTTAGCGCTACCTTTTCTCTTTCCATCGATACCTTGTTCGTTCCATTCCATGCCATACAGCCGAAGTTATGATGTTTCCCGTTTTCCATATCATGTGGAGCTTATGCTCTGGGAAAACCATCTAACACCTGTACCACCCTTTTAGGTACCACCGATCTCGAGACTATGTTCGGGCCAAATATAGGTTATAACATGCCCAACTTATAATTGTTCTACACCAAGTCTCTATCTCTTACCGCCTGCTCGGTATTTTACTCGTAAGTCCAAATTTCACAACTTGTACTTTTTGGCCCAATGTACTCGAGTTTCAATTTTGGTAACATTTTTCGACTTTGACGCTTAATAACTTCCAAATCATGCTAGTTAGCGCTTTGCTTTCTTCTAGTCGTATCTAGCGCTGGGTGTTACCTTTCCAAAACATATCCTAGCTTAACAATCCATGCCATACAGCCGGAGCTATATGGTGCACAAGTCAAATCCATTTTAGCCATGTTTCATTTTTGCCAATTTTTGACCACTCGTATCACCCTTCCAGAGTGGTCCGATCTTCTCGCTTTCTATGGCCGACTTTTAGGTCTCGTAGAGGCAAACTTATAAGTATTCTACGTCAACCCGCTATCTCTTACCGCCTGCTCGGTATTCTTGGTCTTGTGTGATTTTTGGCCATTTTGGTATTATTTTTCCACTTTGTCGCTTAATAACTCAGTTTTGCTCAACACTTAGCGCTTCGGTTGTTTGGGATTATAGTTAGCGCTCGGTTCGACCTTTCCAACACTGATCTAAGCTTGTCGATCCGTTCCATACAGCCTGAGTTATTCGCGATACCGTGTTTCAATCCATTTCTCAAGTCTCGTTTTGGTCCAACTTTGAACCAGCCATATCACCCTGATGGGTACCTCCGATCTTCTCGCTCTATATTGGCCAAAGTTAGGTCTTGTGGTAACGTACTTATGATTGTTCTACGCCGTGTTCGTAGCTCTTATCGTTCGCCCGCTATTTTCGATCATAAGGTGAATTTTCGCCTCTAAACCACCATTTTTCACCTTTGCCCACTAATATGACCGACTTGCTCAACACCTAGCGCTTCGCTTGGTAGGACACATAGCTAGCGCTCGTCAAGACCTTTCCAACGCATATCCAAGCTTTCCGATCCGAGCCATACAGCCTGAGCTATAGGCGATACCGTTTTTCCCATTTTCTTGGTCACATGCACTTTAGGGTACCCCTTTTTGCCTTTGACCCTTAATACCTCCTCCGGGTCACTAGTAGGCGCTTAGCTTGGTAGGAAACATAGCTAGAGCAGGCCTTCACCTTTCCAAAACTGCCGAAAGTGTACCGATCCGACATCTAGAACCAAAGTTATGGTCATTCCCATCATGCTCTACTTTCATGGTCAACCTCCACCAAGCACACCTAGGTTGGACCAACTTTCACCAACTCATCTCGAACCCCAAATTTGCTTCGACCTACTAGGTTTCCCTAGTAAAGTGGCCAAAACATCCATTACAACACGACTGGTCTTTCTGGTGGTCGACCTAGGCGACTTTGTTCGACGACCACCACCCCATAGAACTAAAAGACGTCCCTTGATACGCACCACCGATACATTTTCCGGCCTGTCTAAACTACACTCATCGAAATTTTTTTGGGTCCCCACCGTCATACAAGTTTGCCTAGGTCAAGTTTTTCTTCCGGATCGGCCGCGGACCTCACTTTTCATTATCTAGGGAGGCCATAGGGCCCCAAAAGGGGTTTTTTAAAATTTTCGACACTTTCGACTTTGGTCGGATTTTTTCCGATTTTGGTCCGACCTAGGGACTTGGTGGTCCAAGGAGCCTCGGGACCAAACTTTTTTCTCAGGGGTCCCTACCTCCATACAACTTTGCCTAGGTCAATTTTTTGTTCCAAATCGACCGCGGATTTCACTTTTCAATATCTGGGGCTCGTGTAGAGTCCGAATATGAGGTTTTCTCATTTTTCGACATTTTCGACTTTTTTCGACTTTTTTCGGGTTTTTCGACCTAGGGGTCCGCCGAACAAATTTTGGGTCAAAAATTTTTATTGAACTAGTCGAAAGTACGCAAAAAGATAAGACTTTTTGCCGAAGACACCATGCCCCGGAACCGACTCCTTCCCCTTCAAAATTGGGGACAAACGTGATTTTTGAAACTTTTCCTTAGGGAGCCCAAGACTTAGAAAATTTTCAAATTCTCGATTTTTCGATTGCGAGCTAGCGCTTTGCGGTCTTCGGCAATGTTGTAGATCTCGACGAGATAAGACTTTTTGGTCAAGGGACATTTTGCCCTCCGACCCCTCCTTCCCCCCGCAAATCGCCCCACAAAGTGCAATTTTTGCATTTTCACCTCTTTGCACGCACTGTTCGGCCCGAATGGCCACTTTCTATGGGTGTGAGCGCTTTGCGGTCTTCGGGAAACTTTTAGAGCGTACCAAGCCCTAATTATAATTCTTCTACACCACCTTCGTACCTCTTCATCCCTGGCCGCTATTTGCGTACCAAGGTAATTTTTGTTCATTTTGTCAACATTTTTCATCTTTGACTGCTTATATCGGCCTTGCCATGAACCGATAGCGCTTCGCTGTGTTCTAACGTAAGTTAGTACTGCTCAATACCTTTCCAAATCATATCTTAGGTAGTCATTTGCTTGCATACAGCCGGAGCTATGAGCGATACCGTAAAAAGTACCGAAACTTGGAAAAATCCTTTGATCGCCCATATCCCCCCTTTGGAGGCCAGATATCGAAAAAAGTTCTGATTCAAAAAGTTGCGCATTAACGTGTTCTAGTTATGCCTAGAACATTTAACTTCGCTAGCTGGCCTGCAACTTAGCCGTAATTGGGATTTTAGGGTGTTCATGGAGGGCCCATTTCCTGCGACTTGGTATCTTTTGGGCCCTATGTTTCTCTAATATCTCCACGAGTTTTGCAGGTAGCCTTTTCAAACTTTCAGGGTGCCTAGAACACCTCAAGACCTTTCCAACGCTATGCCGTTTGCCTCGCTCGGACATCTACAGCCGAAGTTATTCGAGGTACACGGTACCTTACCCTGTTTTCTCAGTACTTGGTCGAAAATTTCGATCAGCCATATGACCGACTTGGACAACCCTGAGCGGGTTGGCCCCATATAACTAAACTTTCGTCTCGTGTAGGCAAACTTATAAATGTTCCACGTCAACTCGCTATCTCGTACCGCCTTGACGGTATACTTGGTCCAAGGGCCATTTCCAGCGACTTGGTCGCTATTTCGCACTAAGTTTCGCTAATACCTTCGTCCGTGGACATGGTGATTTTTTGTTCGTATTTTTCCTTGATAGTCCCACTCAAGACTATTCCATACCAGAGCCAAGCGTCCCGCTAAGTGCCATACAGCCTGAGCAGTAATTCATGAAAGGTACCTCTACCAGTTTTTGCCATACTTGGGTACAAACTTTGGATCGCCCATATCTTCACTTTGGAGGCCAGCCAGCACCTTGGCCCCATATACTTTTTTGTTGGTCATACCATGCACCAAATATAATTGTTCTACGCCAACTTGCTATCTCTTCTCCAACTTGCCGTTATTCTTGGTCCAAGACCCATTTCATTCGTTTTTGGACCCATTTTGCTATATGTTTCACTAATAGTTTCGGCCATGGACAAGCTGATTTTCTACTTGTATTTTTCCTTGATAGTCCCACTCAAGACCATTCCAAAACACACCGCAACTTGTTGCTCGGTGGCAAACTGACCGAGTTATAATTCATGAAAGGTACCTCACCTTGGTACACCACGTGGTCGGCCCAAACCATAAACCGACCAAACGACCGACTTGGAGCACCCTGACCGGGTTGCCCCATATAATGAAAGTTGCGTCTCTACACGCCCAACTTATGAATATTCTACGCCAAGTCGCTATCTCTTACCGGTAAGCCGGTATTCACCTTCCAAGGGTGATTTTGGTCAAGTGCCATTTCCTGCGACTTGGTCCCCGAATTGGACCATCATCACCTAATATCTCCGTGGTCTTTCAACTCAGCCTCATAAAACTTTCAGGGTAGATAGGTGTCCCCAAGACCTTTCCAACGGTGAGCCGTTTGCCTCGCTCGGCCGTCTACAGCCGAAGTTATTAATGGTACTTGGTACCTTACCCTGTTTTTTCCATACTTGTTCGTACTTGGGTACAAACTTTGTATCGCCCATATCTCCACTTTGGAGGCCAGCCAGCACCTTGGCCCCAAATACTTTTTTGTTGGTCATACTATACCCAAAATATAAATGTTCTACGTCAACTTGCTATCTCTTCTCCAACTTGCCGTTATTCTTGGTCCAAGTCCCATTTCATTCGTTTTTGGACCCATTTTGCTATATGTTTCACTAATAGCTTCGGCCATGGACAAGCTGATTTTCTATTTGTATTTTTGCTTGATAGTCCCACTCAAGACCATTCCAAATCACATCGCAACTTGTCGCTCGGTGGCAAACTGACCGAGTTATAATTCATGAAAGGTACCTCTTCTTGGTACACCACATGGTCGGCCCAAACCATAAACCGACCAAACGACCGACTTGGAGCACCCTGACCGGGTTGCCCCCATATAATGAAAGTTGCGTCTTTACACGCCCAACTTATGAATATTCTACGCCAAGTCGCTATCTCTTACCGGTAAGCCGGTATTCACCTTCCAAGCGTGATTTTGGTCAAGTGCCATTTCCTGCGACTTGGTCCCCGAATTGGACCATCATCACCTAATATCTCCGTGGTCTTTCAACTCAGCCTCATGAAACTTTCAGGGTAGATAGGTCTCCCCAATACCTTTCCAACGATATGCGGTTTGCCTCGCTAGGCCATCTACAGCCGAAGTTATTCATGGTACTTGGTACCTTACCCTGTTTTTTCCATACTTGTTCATACTTGGGTACAAACTTTGAATCGCCCATATCACCACTTTGGAGGCCAGCCAGCGCCTTGGCCCCATACACATTTTTGTTGGTCATACCACGCACTAGTTATAAATGTTCTACGCAAGCTTGCTATCTCTTCTCCAACTTGCGGTTATTTTTGACTCAAGTCCCATTTCCATAGTTTTTGGTACCAATTTGCTCTATGTTTCGCTAATAGCTTCGCCCAAGGACTTTGTGATTTTTTGTTCGCATTTTTCCTAAATAGTCCCACTCAAGACTATTCCAAATCACACCTTAGCTTGTCGCTCAGTGCCATACAGCCAGAGTTTTAATTCATGAAAGGTACATAACCTTGGTACACCACGTGGTCGGTCCAAACCATCAACCAACCATATGACCGACTTCGAGTCGAGCTAGCGGCTAGGCTCAATATAATGAAATGCGTGTCTTGATGCGGGCTACTGACGGTCTGAACAATGTAGCTCGCTAGCTCGTCTCTAAACTTGTGTTTTGGTCGAATATTGGGTGTTCATGTACCACTTCGGGTAACATGGACTTTGGTGCAACTTTACCACTTGTGCACTTAATTACTTCCCGGTCATTCAAGTCTTTGCCTTCATACTTTCAGGGTAGTTAGGTCTCGTCGAGACCTTTCCATACATATGCCAAACTCATCGATCGGACATCTATAGCCCGAGTTATTCGCGGTACACCGTACCTTACCCTGTTTTTTCCTCAATTGGGTACAAACCTTGGAACACCCATATCGCCCCTTTAGAGACTAGCTGGCACGTTGGCCTCATATAATGATAAGTGCACCTCAACTAGGGCTACTGACGGTCAGAACATTTCAACTTGCTAGCTCGGGCCCACACTTGTGTTTTTCTCGAATATATGGTTCAAGTGTGCCACTTTGGGCACTTTTGGACATTTTGTCCCCACACAACTTTCTTGCCTTGGTAGATAGGGTCTTGTGTTTTTGGGCAAAAAGATGCACCAAGATATGGTCTAACTTTCGTTCTTGTACCGCAAAGCGCTACCTCCAACACCCGAGGAGATAGAAAGTGATTATGTTCGGTATATCGGTCTTCCATGGCCTACTATGGTAAACCCCTGCAGGTATGCAACCGAAGGTGCTTGGTACATGTATTTGGTGCAATATCGGTGCAAAGTAGGTGTTTCCTTGATCGGGCTATAACTTTCTTGGTTGATGTTGGATTGCTTTGCGGTCTTCGGGGGATAGTTAGGGAACATGTTGGCCAACATTTTCTTATTCCTCAGCCTGGCCGTACCTCCTACCGTCTAGGCGGTATTCATGCTCTAAGTTGGAACTTGTGTTCCTTCGGGCAACTTTTCTGACTTTGACGCTTAATAACTTCCGTTCATATGCAGTCTAAGCTCTGCAACTCTCAGGAAAGCTTGTACTACTCATTTCCTTACCATATCAGTCTTTGGCTTGTCGATCCGATGTCTACAGCCTTACTTATTCACGTTCCCTGTAGAGGTAGGTTTTTGCCCATTTTCCAGTTCATGTGGTAACATTCCCGGACTTTGCCGGCTTTCTCTTCATGTGGTAACTTGCTTGCTCATGTGGTAACTTGATAGTGTATTTCCGACAGACCCAATCTCGGACTTAGCCGATTTTTCTCTTCATATTATATGGATCCATCACTAGGCCATGTTGCTTGCTTGTGTGGTAACTTGATAGTGTATTTCTGACAGACCCAATCTCGGACTTAGCCGATTTTTCTCTTCATGTCATATGGATCCTTCACTAGGCCATCTTGCTTGCTTGTGTGGTAACTTGGAAGTGTATTTCTGACAGACCCAATCTGGGACTTAGCCGATTTTTCTCTTCATATTATATGGATCCTGGACTTAGCCGATTTTTCTCTTCATATCATATGGATCCATCACTAGGCCATCTTGCTTGCGTGTGTGGTAACTTGGAAGTGTATTTCTGACAGACCCAATCTGGGACTTAGCCGATTTTTCTCTTCATATCATATGGATCCATCACTAGGCCATCTTGCTTGCTTGTGTGGTAACTTGGAAGTGTATTTCTGACAGACCCAATCTGGGACTTAGCCGATGTTTTTCTTCATATTATATGGATCCTGGACTTAGCCGATTTTTCTCTTCATATCATATGGATCCATCACTAGGCCATCTTGCTTGCTTGTGTGGTAACTTGGAAGTGTATTTCTGACAGACCCAATCTGGGACTTAGCCGATTTTTCTCTTCATATCATATGGATCCATCACTAGGCCATCTTGCTTGCTTGTGTGGTAACTTGGAAGTGTATTTCTGACAGACCCAATCTGGGACTTAGCCGATTTTTTTCTTCATATCATATGGATCCATCACTAGGCCATCTTGCTTGCTTGTGTGGTAACTTGGAAGTGTATTTCTGACAGACCCAATCTGGGACTTAGCCGATTTTTCTCTTCATATCATATGGATCCATCACTAGGCCATCTTGCTTGCTTGTGTGGTAACTTGGAAGTGTATTTCTGACAGACCCAATCTGGGACTTAGCCGATTTTTCTCTTCATGTTATATGGATCCTGGACTTAGCCGATTATTAGGTTATTATATATGGATCCTGGACTTAGCCGATTTTTCTCTTCATATAATATGGATCCTGGACTTAGCCGATTATTAGGTTATCATATATGGATCCTGGACTTAGCCGATTTTTCTCTTCATATAATATGGATCCGGGACTTAGCCGATTTTTCCCTTCATATAATATGGATCCGGGACTTAGCCGATTTTTCCCTTCATATAATATGGATCCGGGACTTAGCCGATTATTCTGTTCATATAATATGGATCCGGGACTTAGCCAATTTTTCTCTTCATGTGGTAACGTATGCCAATCGCTCACAAGTCATGGGATAAGGGTACTTGTGTTCTTCCATCTTCTAAGTCCCGCACGGGGACATCGTGATCGCCCCAAGTCCGGAATAGCGCCAAGTCAAGCCCCACGGTGGCCGTGCAGGACCTGTTAGCGGTGGCCCCACTGACAGCACTAATCCGGACTTAGAAATTATATCTTTCTAATCGAACACCACACACGCAACACCACCATACCACCATCTCCTTGCAAGTACCTAAGTACCCGCAACTCCATGGTGAAGGCAATGTCACTCCATCACCAACCTCTTTGCATTGCAAGCACTTGCGTACCTACAACACTCCGAAGAAGGCAACGGCGCGCGATGCTCGACTCCACACACCTCACCACACCACACCACCGATGGCCAGCCAGCCAGCCAGCCCAGCTAAGGGCTAACCCACCAACCAACCACCAATGGCCTAGGCCAGCCGGATCCCACCTTCAAGTCCAAGCACAGCCAAGTGCAAGTACCGCCAAGTGTTCACCAACCAACCATCACACCAGGTCAGCCGGCCAGTACCCACCTTCAAGTGCCATTACCCTCGGGTGCAAGCCCAATCAAGTGTTAACCAACCAACCCGGCCAAGGCAGCCAACAGGCCGGCACCCTACAGCACCGACCCGCCATCACCACCTCAACCGTTGACCATGCAAGTGGCCTCGGACAACAGGTGACACCCGAAGTACATCCGAAGAACGTATATCAAGTGTTTGCTCACCAAGTCCTCAACCAACCCCAAGTACCCGGAGGTACCCAGAGTGTTGGATCCGCCAACCCGTCCCGGCACTCCAAGTCCTTGCGAACCCAAAGTGTTTGCCCGGTAGGGCCATTGTATCACAACGCTTGCGACCATGCAAGTGGCCTCGAACAAGGTGACAGGGGTATCTTCACCAAGTTCTCAACCAACCCCAAGTACCCGGAGGTACCCAGAGTGTTGGGTCCGCCAACCACTACCAGCACTCCAAGTCCTCGCGAACATAAAGTGTTTGCCCGGTAGGGCCATTAGACCACAACGCTTGCTAACCATGCAAGTGGTCTCGGACAACAGGTGACACCCGAAGTACATCCGGAGAGTGTACAACAAGTGTTTGTTCACCAAGTCCTCAACCAACCCCAAGTACCCGGAGGTACCCAGAGTGTTGGGTCCGCCAACCACTACCAGCACTCTAAGTCCTTGCGAACCCAAAGTGTTTGCCCGGTAGGGCCATTAGACCACAACGCTTGCTAACCATGCAAGTGGTCTCGGACAACAGGCGATACCCGAAGTACATCCGAAGAGTGTATATCAAGTGTTTGTTCACCAAGTCCTCAACCAACCCCAAGTACCCGGAGGTACCCAGAGTGTTGGGTCCGCCAACCACTACCAGCACTCTAAGTCCTCGCGAACCCAAAGTGTTTGCCCGGTAGGGCCATTAGACCACAACGCTTGCTAACCATGCAAGTGGTCTCGGACAACAGGCGATACCCGAAGTACATCCGGAGAGTGTACAACAAGTGTTTGTTCACCAAGTCCTCAACCAACCCCAAGTACCCGGAGGTACCCAGAGTGTTGGATCCGCCAACCCGTCCCGGCACTCCAAGTCCTTGCGAACCCAAAGTGTTTGCCCGGTAGGGCCATTGAATCACAACGCTTGCTAACCATGCAAGTGGTCTCGGACAACAGGTGACACCCGAAGTACATCCGGAGAGTGTATATCAAGTGTTTGTTCACCAAGTCCTCAACCAACCCCAAGTACCCGGAGGTACCCAGAGTGTTGGATCCGCCAACCCGTCCCGGCACTCTAAGTCCTTGCGAACCCAAAGTGTTTGCCCGGTTGGGCCATTAGATCACAACGCTTGCTAACCATGCAAGTGGTCTGGAGTATAGGTGATACTGACATACCACCGAGATGGTACATCTAGTATTGGGTCACCAAAACCAAACCAACCCCAAGTATCAACCCGGCATACTCAGAGTGATGGATCCGCCAACCCGTCCCGGCACTCCAAGTCCTTGACGAACCGAAAGTGTTTGCCCGGTAAGGCCATTAGATCACAACGCTTGCTACCCCACGGCGAGCTAAACATGCAAGTGGTCTTAGGCAACAGGTGACACCCGAAATTCATCCGAAGATGGAATATCAAGTGTTTAATCACCAAGCCAGCATCCAAACACCAAGTACCCCGGGAGGACCCGATGCGTTGCGACCATCTCCAAGTTCTTGACGAACCCGCAGTGAAAGGCGGTAAGGCCTCTGGGCCGCAACGCTCGCATGTGTTAACCCGCAAACACCACTG
>NW_026525060.1:400000-432500 GCF_943734705.1 Anopheles coustani
AGTAAGTCTACGTGTCCTCTTCCACATAGGGCAAGCTAGAACTAACTATCTTACCCAGGACTGCCGAAGCAGCGTGGACCAGGGGAGGAACACACTTTTCATGGAAACGTAAGGCATCCATGACTGCCATAACGTAAGCCGCCGCTGTGCGCGTATACCCGTTCCCCGTAGGGAGAAGCAAGCCGCCGCTTAGAGACGAAACATAAAGTGTCCTCATTCCACATAGGGCAAGCTGGATGAATCCATTTTACCCAGGACGGCCGAAGCGGCGTGGACCAGGGGAGAACTGAACTTTATGCTTCACACCACAGTAAGTCTTCGTGTCCTCTTCCACATAGGGCAAGCTAGAACTAACTATCTTACCCAGGACTGCCGAAGCAGCGTGGACCAGGGGAGGAACACACTTTTCATAGAAACGTAAGGCATCCATGACTGCCATAGTGCGTAAGCCGCCGCTGTGCGCGTAAACCCGTTCCCCGTAGGGAGGAGTCAAGCCGCCGCTTAGAGACGAAGTATGAAGTGTCCTCTTCCACATAGGGCAAGCTAGAATGAACTATCTTACCCAGGACCGCCGAAGCAGCGTGGACCAGGGGAGAACTGAACTTTATACTTCACACCACAGTATTGAGTAATGTGCCCTCTTCCACATAGGGCAAGCTGGAATGTTCCATTTTACCCAGGACGGCCGAAGCGGCGTGGACCAGTGGAGGACTACACAATCATGAGGTTTGATATCGACTTGTGTGTTTCAATAGGATACCGATGGTATGGTTTGAACCGATTTGATTTAGCCATTCTGAAGTCATCACTTGGTTGAAGCGCTGAACTAGGGAGGCATCGTTTACATATATATTGGTTTTCGCATGCTCTACTAGGTTAATGTCATGAGGTTGGCTATCGAGCATGCCCAAGTGATGACTTGATTGTGTGCTTGCTTGAATTCTTCACATTTCATACCATCGGTTAGTTGTCGAATCATTCCTCGATCATAACCTTCGTTCTTGGTTCATGTATGCTCTCTTCCACATAGGGCAAGCTAGAATTAACTATCTTACCCAGGACCGCCGAAGCAGCGTGGACCAGGGGAGAACTATACTTTGTCTTGTATGCCCTCTTCCACATAGGGCAAGCTAGAACTAACTATCTTACCCAGGACCGCCGAAGCAGCGTGGACCAGTGGAGGACTATACTTTGTTCATAACACCACAGTATTGAGTAATGTGCCCTCTTCCACATAGGGCAAGCTAGAATGAACTATCTTACCCAGGACCGCCGGAGCAGTGTGGACCAGTGGAGGACTACACAATCATGAGGTTTGATATCGACTTGTGTGTTTCAATAGGGTACCGATGGTATGTTTTGAACCGATTTGATTTAGCCATTCTGAAGTCATCACTTGGTTGAAGCGCTGAACTAGGGAGGGGCATCGTTTACATATATATTGGTTTTCGCATGCTCTACTAGGTTAATGTCATAGGGTTGGCTATCGAGCATGCCCAAGTGATGACTTGATTGTGTGCTTGCTTGAATTCTTCACATTTCATACCATCGGTTAGTTGTCGAATCATTCCTCGATCATAACCTTCGTTCTTGGTTCATGTATGCTCTCTTCCACATAGGGCAAGCTAGAATTAACTATCTTACCCAGGACCGCCGAAGCAGCGTGGACCAGGGGAGAACTATACTTTGTCTTGTATGCCCTCTTCCACATAGGGCAAGCTAGAACTAACTATCTTACCCAGGACCGCCGAAGCAGCGTGGACCAGTGGAGGACTATACTTTGTTCATTACACCACAGTATTAAGTATGGTGTCCTCTTCCACATAGGGCAAGCTAGAACTAACTATCTTACCCGGGACCGCCGAAGCAGTGTGGACCAGGGGAGGACTATACTTTATACTTCACACACTAGCCATACTGAAGTCATCACTTGGTTGAAGCGCTGAACTACGGCGGGGTAATCGTTTACAGGTTATAATCATATAGCTGCATGCTCATTAGTAGATAATGGAATATTGTATGGCAATATGAGCATGCCCAAGTGATGACTTTGTTTCAAGCTCAACAGGTAGGGTATTGAGTCCTCTTCCACATAGGGCAAGCTAGAATGAACTATCTTACCCAGGACCGCCGGAGCAGCGTGGACCAGTGGAGGACTCTATACTTTATACTTCACACCACAGTATTGAGTACGACTTGCATAAAGCCCCTAATGAGAACCACGAGGGCTCTCTCAATGTAGAACCACGAGGGCTCTAGTACCGATTCTCTCGGTACGGCTTGGTCCGTGTTCCTTTATGCTTGTACTCTAAGTATAAAGTATGGTGTCCTCTTCCACATAGGGCAAGCTAGAACTAACTATCTTACCCAGGACCGCCGAAGCAGTGTGGACCAGGGGAGGACTATACTTTATACTTCACACACTAGCCATACTGAAGTCATCACTTGGTGGGGGTGAACTACGGCGGTATCTATCGTTTTGGTTCGGTCTATATAGGGTCGCTTGCATGCTCATTCGAATATAATGTAATTGTGTATGGCAATATGAGCATGCCCAAGTGATGACTTTGTTTCAAGCTCAACAGGTAGGGTATTGAGTCCTCTTCCACATAGGGCAAGCTAGAATGAACTATCTTACCCAGGACCGCCGGAGCAGCGTGGACCAGTGGAGGACTCTATACTTTATACTTCACACCACAGTATTGAGTACTTCTTGCATAAAGCCCCTAATGAGAACCACGAGGGCTCTCTCAATGTAGAACCACAAGGGCTCTAGTACCGATTCTCTCGGTACGGCTTGGTCCGTGTTCCTTTATGCTTGTACTCTTAGAAAGTCTCAACCCGGAGGTCTTGACTTTGATTGTCATAGTTGGACTACGACGGGGCATCCGACCATTGCTGATCGAACACCCCTGATTCACCATCTTTCGGGTAGGCGGTACGCGTACCTCCGGACGCGGAAGTCTCAACCCGGAGGTCTTGACTTTGATTGTCATAGTTGGACTACGACGGGGTATCCGACTCATCGAATACCCCAGAAGCACACCATCTTTCGGGTAGGCGGTACGCGTACCTCCGGACGCGGAAGTCTCAACCCGGAGGTCTTGACTTTGATTGTCATAGTTGGACTACGACGGGGTATCCGACTCATCGAATACCCCAGAAGCACACCATCTTTCGGGTAGGCGGTACGCGTACCTCCGGACGCGGAAAGTCTCAACCCGGAGGTCTTGACTTTGGTTGTCATAGTTGGACTATGACGGGGCATCCGACCATTGCTGATCGAACACCCCTGTTACACCATCTTTCGGATAGGCGGTGCGCGACACCACCGACGCGGAAAGTCTCAACCCGGAGGTCTTGACTTTGTATTGTTGGATAGTCCTCTTCCACTATAGGGCAAGCTGGAAATATTCCATTTTACCCAGGACTGCCGAGGCAGCGTGGACCAGGGGAGAACTTCACGGAATCTTCAGGCATCCATGATTGCCATAGTGCGTAAGCCGCCGCTGTGCGCGTCAACTCGTTCCCCGTGAGGAGGAGTCTAGCCGCCGCTAAAAGACGAAGCATTAAGTGTCCTCATTCCACTATAGGGCAAGCTAGAATTAACTATCTTACCCAGGACCGCCGAAGCAGCGTGGACCAGGCGAGGACTATACTTTATACTTCACACCACAGTATTGAGTACGACTTGCATAAAGCCCCTAATGAGAACCACGAGGGCTCTCTCAATGTAGAACCACGAGGGCTCTAGTACCGATTCTCTCGGTACGGCTTGGTCCGTGTTCCTTTATGCTTGTACTCGCGGAAAGTCTCAACCCGGAGGTCTTGACTTTGATTGTCATAGTTGGACTACGACGGGGCATCCGACCATTGCTGACCGAACACCCCTGATTCATCATCTTTCGGATAGGAGGTGCGCCCACCTCCGACGCGGAAGTCTCAACCCGGAGGTTCGGACTTAGAGTTTTTCCCATTTAAAAGTTTTTCTCTTAGCCATACTGAAGTCATCACTTGGTGAACGATTGAACTAGGGCGGGTTAATCGTTTATAGGTATCATGTGGTTTGCATGCTCTCTTAGGTTAAGGTCATGTGGTTGGCTATCGAGCATGCCCAAGTGATGACTTTGTTTCACGCTTGCTTGATTTCTTCATGATTCCCTGTTATATAGTGTAATCATTCGAGAACAGGGAATCTTTGGTTTTGCTCAACAGGTATTGGATGTCAACTTGGTATCTAGATCGCATTAAGTCTCAACCCTTAGGTTCGGACTTGTATAGTGACATCTTGTTACGGTCTTGAGTCTCAACCCGCAGGTTCGGACTACTTAGTGTTTGATCGAATTTAATATGGCAACTTGTGCCTAAGTCTCAACCCGCAGGTTCGGACTTCTGTTTATTTGGCCAATGTATGTATAAGGCAACTTGTGCCTAAGTCTCAACCCGCAGGTTCGGACTTGTGTATTTGTTCGAAGTCATGTATAAGGCAACGTGTGCCTAAGTCTCAACCCGCAGGTTCGGACTTGTTAGTGTTTCGTCAACTTTCATATGGCAACTTGTGCCTAAGTCTCAACCCGCAGGTTCGGACTTGTGTATTTGTTCGAAGTCATGTATAAGGCAACTTGTGCCTAAGTCTCAACCCGCAGGTTCGGACTTGTGTATTTGTTCGAAGTCATGTATAAGGCAACGTGTGCCTAAGTCTCAACCCGCAGGTTCGGACTTGTTAGTGTTTCGTCAACTTTCATATGGCAACTTGTGCCTGAGTCTCAACCCGCAGGTTCGGACTTCTATAGTGTTTCGTCAATTATCATATGGCAACTTGTGCCGAAGTCTCAACCCGCAGGTTCGGACTTCTGGAAGGATCACTTGGCCACTAATGATCCTTCCGCAGGTTCACCTACGGAAACCTTGTTACGACTTTTACTTCCTCTAAATCATCAAGTTCGGTCAACTTCGATAAAGCAGACGCGGTTCACGAGGATCCAGCGAACGATCATCTCCAAAGACCTCACTAAATAATCCATCGGTAGTAGCGACGGGCGGTGTGTACAAAGGGCAGGGACGTATTCAACGCTGGCTGATGACCAGCACTTACTAGAAGTTCCGAGTTCATATGGACCATTGCAATCCATAATCCCTACTAAGTGAGTATTTGAGTGATTTCCCGTTCCTCTCGGAATAGGAGACACGCTGCTACCCACATTGTAGCACGCGTGTAGCCCAGAACATCTAAGGGCATCACGGACCTGTTATCGCTCGATCTCATTTTGCTAAACACAAATTGTCCTGCTAAGCAGCGTACCGTAAGTGCACTTGCGCACACGAACAGCGAAGGTGTCAGGTCATACTCCACCGAAAGGTCCTAACCCGTTCCAATCGGCATCGACGCATTAACGCTGACTGCGTTCTAGTTAGCATATGTGAGTCACGTTCGTTATCGGAATTAACCAGACAAATCAATCCACGAACTAAGAACGGCCATGCACCACTACCCTTAAATTTGAGAAAGAGCTATTAATCTGTCTCACCTCCATAAGTTCGGACCTGGTAAGTTTTCCCGTGTTGAGTCAAATTGAACCGCAAGCTCCATTTCATTTTTTTTTTTTTTTTTTTTTTTTTTTTTTTTTGGACGAGGGTTCACATTGGCCTTGGCCCCGAGGGACCATGACCAACATTACTCCCTCCTCTGAGCCTTTAACCTTCCGTCACGCTGTGCACCTACACGGTAGAAGCGATGACGGAAGAGGCATCTGTCCCTAGGATAAAATCACACTTTACGGACGCTGTGGCACGCAACTAACTCCTGAAGGGTGAAAGCGCGTGTCGCCAAAGGTCTAACAGGTACTACCCTGACTACCAGGGGCTATTTCCCAAGCCTAAGGAGACGGACTCGGCGCAATGCAACTTAAGCGGCTCAGAAGATCGATCCGACAGCTGACTTACATGACACCACTACCTCCTAAAATCCCGTAAATGGGACTTGCACTTAGGTTCAAATATCATGCGGATGCGTCAGCCCGCAAAACTAGGCTCCTGCCTCGTCTACGTGCTGGGTCTCCGATATCTGACACTTCTTGATGTTACTCATGCTGGCCCGCAAAACCAAGCTCCTGCTCGGTCTACGTGCCGTCCCCTGTGGCCTGTTTGGTATGTACAAGGCCCTGAACTCGACTGGTGTCCTAGAGGTTGTTCAGCGATGGTTCGGTACCGCGATTGGCGGGTATCAGGCGTAACCCCCGGTGCATCCCTCCCCAAAGCATCACAAACCTTAAGTATCCAGTCTTGTTCCCTTCACCCTGAGGTCGTCCAACGTCTGACTTGACTTAGTCATGGAAGACTTGGTTGCCTTGGTCGGGAATCCTCGGCGCCCTACGTCAACCAATCCTTTGTCGCGTCATTGTCAAACTTGCCCTCCTCCACTTGGCCTGGCCGATGTTGTGCCAGGCCCTTGACAGTTCAGGTTTCTGGATTGACTTGGTCATTATCGCATAGTTATCACCGGCAGCGCTTAGCGGTGGATCCCTTACCAACAAATCACAAGTCGCCCCATAGCCTGTCCTGCCCTCACTCCACACTGTGCGCTTTCGCGCCTGCACTAATGTGCCCACGTTCTGCACCCGCTGGTGCTTCCTTTGGCCTGGCCGGTCTTGTGCCAGGCCCTTGACAGGCCGGTTTCCGGTTTGACGAGACAATTGTCGCAAAGGTACCACCTTGGTGCCAACGCTCACCGGTGCATCCCCTATCGACGTATGTCAAGTCGCCCCATAGACCTTTCCGTCACCTTCCTACTGTGCGCCTTAGCGCCTGCACTTTCGTGCCCGCCTGTGCCGCAAGCGTCGTCCGTTCTGCTGCTGGTCATGACTTTCGATGGTTGGCGGGTCCATCCTACTCGCCCGCCAGCAACCCCAGGAGAAGCACCACCAACTCCTTCGTGTCCGAACGTCCACTCGCGGCCTGCGCATCGGTCTCAGTCCTGCGCCCCGGGAGGCGACAGAGCACATCGGGACTTTGACTTCTGCGACTTTTCGTGAAACTTCCAGGAGAGTGAATCCCTTCCGTAACACTCCCTATGTCTTCGCGGTCCTGTCCGCTGACATAAGGTCCATCCTAACCTCCCTCACTCGGAGAGGCTAAACAGACCAGAGGGCTAGGTATCTAAAACCAGGATAAAAGACACCTTACAAGGCCCGTTCCGTCTGCGGCACACTACCATAACCCCGGCCCAACGGGGTCATCACCCTGATAGTGCACGGGAGGTCGGGTACCCCTCCCACCCGGATCTCTGTTCGTCACCCCTGTCTCCAGGGGGTCCAGTGGCGCCACGAGGAGGCCAGTATTCCAGGCGTTCACGCCGTCACACCGTTTGACCGGAATGACCCCGCAATGACTGCGAGCCCCGCAAGCTCCATTTCATTGTGGTGCCCTTCCGTCAATTCCTTTAAGTTTCAACTTTGCAACCATACTTCCCCCGGAACCTGACTTTGGTTTCCCGGAAGCTACTGAGAGCACCTGGTTGTAGCGTCTCCCAATTGCTAGTTGGCATCGTTTACGGTTAGAACTAGGGCGGTATCTAATCGCCTTCGATCCTCTAACTTTCGTTCTTGATTAAAGAAAGCATCCTTGACAAATGCCTTCGCTTTAGTTAGTCTTACGACGGTCTACGAATTTCACCTCTCGCGCCGTAATACTAGTGTCCCCAACTACTTCTGTTAATCATTACCTCCGGTCTGAGTACAAACCAATGAAAGATTAGACCAAGGTCGTATTCCATTATTCCATGCAAGATTATTCTAGGGCGTTTGGGCACCCTGCTTTAAGCACTCTAATTTGTTCAAGGTAAACGTGAGCGGTCGAGCTCTATGTTACACTTGCACCCGTTGAAGGGCACACCATGACACAGACTTGGTGCCCTACCACACCATTGAGTCGCAACCAGATTCCGACTTGGCCCACCGACCACGGGTTGACCGGGTCGGCGGAGCCGGACTGTGTTGGACAAGTATCAACTTCGAACGTTTTAACCGCAACAATTTTAATATACGCTAGTGGAGCTGGAATTACCGCGGCTGCTGGCACCAGACTTGCCCTCCACTTGATCCTCGTAGAAGGATTTATGCTCTACTCATTCCAATTATGAAACATCATTAAAGAGTTTCATATTGTTATTTCTCGTCACTACCTCCCCGTCCCGGGATTGGGTAATTTACGCGCCTGCTGCCTTCCTTGGATGTGGTAGCCATTTCTCAGGCTCCCTCTCCGGAATCGAACCCTGATTCCCCGTTACCCGTTGCAACCATGGTAGTCCTCTATACTACCATCCATAGTTGATAGGGCAGATATTTGCGAGATCTGTCGTCGGTGCGAGACCATACGATCAGCATCATTATCCAGACTTCAACTCAATGACACGGAGAACCCGCGATTGGTTTGACTAATAAGTGCACCAGTTCCCGCGAGGGTCCTGGCATGTTGCATGTATTAGCTCTAGATTTTCCACAGTTATCCAAGTAACTAGGTTGATGATCTCGTAAATTATAGCTGTTATACTGAGCCTTATGCGGTTTCACATTAAATCTGTTTGTACTTAGACATGCATGGCTTAACCTTTGAGACGAGCGTATATTACTGGTAGGATCAACCAGAATTCCGACTTTGCGTTCGAATGTTCATTGTCCCATTGCACCCGGAGGAGCAAACACCACGTTCTATATGTTGTCAAGTCCGGTAGCACACGGGAGGCGAGCCCCCGTGCGAACCTCATTGCCCTCGTATCACACACACCCGATGCACCGGACAGGCACTTGAGCGGCATTCGACTCCGCTAAGCGCACGTGCGCCCGATTGTGCATGCGCTGACGGGGCCTTCATACCCCTACCACAGCGACCTTATGCCAAACTTCCATGAATACTTAGGTGAGCTGACAAGGGCCTTCATTTCCCTACCATCAACTAAAGGACACGCTAGCGCGTCCGATCATTGCAACTGCGGGGCTTTCATACCCCAATCACCACAGTACGCAATTCACCAGAGTTTAATCACAACCCCCCCGGACATGGCACACTATTAACTTGCAACAAAACTTAGTGTGTGCCGGGCACATCGGTTCCACAAAATCATTCCCGATGTACCCCAATTGGGGTTGTGAACGCATCCATGGTCCTCTGACACACCCAACCAAGCGTGGATACTACATACCTCAAACACCCAGTACACTAACAGACAAATCAATATATGGTTGCTTTCCCCCAGACATTTGCCAATCACTTGGCACCCGGACGGGAACTCGCTCCTGATTGCGCCAATGCCACCCATTTGCCAAGAGCGAGTTCTGTATGTAGATTTCATTTGGAAAGACAACCGTGTACTGGATATTCTATCCGACGATTACAGATGACGAGTACGAGACTCGACTACACTCACGGATAATACATTTTGGGTCGAGATTGCTTTCGGGGTTTTCGATTGGTCTTGCGCTTGTAAACGTATAACTTTGACTTGTGGTAACCTCGGTATGTTAGTCGATCACGTGGTTGTGAACTGGTAAGGGTGGGCAATCTGTTCACTTGCACTCTGGGTAGGAATAGGTGAGCGCTATAGGTTAAGATCATTGTATGGTTCCATCGTGATGACTTTCGCTAGATAGTAGGATGTTTGGATAGTTATAACGTTTCTGGCCATTTGTTCATAGTGTTCGGTTCATTGAGGAATTCGATTGGTCTTTGCTTCACACACGTGGTCGATCACTTGGATGTGAACTAGGGTGAGAATAAGGTGTTCACTAGTGCTCTTAGGTTTTGGATCAGTACTGAGCACTTGATTGGTTTCGCATAATATGTATCCATAGTGATGACTCTTTCCAGCTTAAGATTTCGTTACCAGTTTCGAATCCTCCCCACGTTCGCTTTTACTTGGTTAGGTTTTCGAGTGTAGATTTGAAAGCAATCTCATGTATGTATCCCATCTGATATAAGCCACTGACAGTTCATGTCACCTCGTTCAACTCTCGCTGGGTCACAGAAGTATGTTACTGCGCCCATTATCCCTACTCGGATAGGTTCGGTTCGTTCGTTTTATACTACGGTGAGTAAACTCAATTTGTGCATCGCATAGCCATGGAAAGCAAGCTTTCGCGGGCCTCTTCGACTGTTTTGATACGAGCTGTGCCCGTGATGCTTGTCATCCCAGGATACTAGACCCCTTTGGACGACCGCATGACCATCAGAAAGTAAATTCCACGTTCGATTTGGGGTGTGAACCCCGAACATAAAGTCTTTGTGTAGAACCACGAGGGCTCTATAGTACCGATTCTCTCGGTACGCTTGGTCCGTGTTCCTTTATGTTCGTACTCTTGTGAATAAGATTCACGTTCGTTTTGGGATATTTGCTACTGTCACCGTTTGAGTACTATGGGGCTTGAACCCCTAACATAAAGTCTTTGTGTAGAACCACGAGGGTTCTATAGTACCGATTCTCTCGGTACGCTTGGTCCGTGTTCCTTTATGTTCGTACTCTTGTGTGTATAATATTCATGTTCGGTTTGGGATATTTGCTACTTTCACCAGGGTCCCGTTCTTCATACAAGTCTGCCTTGCTAATGTGGTAACTTTATAGTGTAGTTCTGACATCCCAATTTTGGGACTTAGCCGATTTTTCGTATATTTCCATATGACCCATAGGGTCCCTTTCTTCATACAAGCTTGCCTAGGGCGATCGGTCAAAACTTGTCTTACTATTCGATTGGTCTTCGCACTTTCACCCTAGGCAGTTCGCCTAGGTCTGTCTTCTTGAGGAGGCCAAAACCCGAAATAAGGAGGTTCGGCCGACCCTGAAACCTCCCCTGTCTGAACTACACTAACCCGATTTTTCAGGGTCCTCAGCGCCATACAACTTTGCCTAGGTCACTTGTACTCTTGACTTAGGCCATCCGACTTGGTCCGTGTTTCTTCCTAGGGTTCACCTAGGTACTTTGCCTTGCTTGATGTGGTAACTTTTTAGTGTAGTTCAGACATCCTAATTTTGGGACTTAGCCGATTTTTCATGTATTTCCATATGACCCATAGGGTCCCTTTCTTCATACAAGCTTGCCTAGGGCGATCGGTCAAAACTTGTCTTACGATTCGATTGGTCTTCGCACTTTCACCCTAGGCAGTTCGCCTAGGTCTGTCTTCTTGAGGAGGCCAAAACCCGAAATAAGGAGGTCCAGCCGACCCTGAAACCTCCCCTGTCTTAACTACACTAACCCGATTTTTCATGGTCCTTAGCGCCATACAACTTTGCCTAGGTCACTTGTACTCTTGACTTAGGCCATCTGACTTGGTCCGTGTTTCTTCCTAGGGTTCACCTAGGTACTTTGCCTTGCTTGATGTGGTAACTTTTTAGTGTAGTTCAGACATCCCAATTTTGGGACTTAGCCGATTTTTCATGTATTTCCATATGACCCATAGGGTCCCTTTCTTCATACAAGCTTGCCTAGGGCGATCGGTCAAAACTTGTCTTACTATTCGATTGGTCTTCGCACTTTCACCCTAGGCAGTTTGCCTAGGTCTGTCTTCTTGAGGAGGCCAAAACCCGAAATAAGGAGGTTCAGCCGACCCAGAAACCTCCCCTGTCTGAACTACACTAACCCGATTTTTCAGGGTCCTCAGCGCCATACAACTTTGCCTAGGTCACTTGTACTCTTGACTTAGGCCATCTGACTTGGTCCGTGTTTCTTCCTAGGGTTCACCTAGGTACTTTGCCTTGCTTGCTGTGGTAACTTTTTAGTGTAGTTCAGACATCCCAATTTTGGGACTTAGCCGATTTTTCATGTATTTCCATATGACCCATAGGGTCCCTTTCTTCATACAAGCTTGCCTAGGGCGATCGGTCAAAACTTGTCTTACTATTCGATTGGTCTTCGCACTTTCACCCTAGGCAGTTTGCCTAGGTCTGTCTTCTTGAGGAGGCCAAAACCCGAAATAAGGAGGTTCAGCCGACCCAGAAACCTCCCCTGTCTGAACTACACTAACCCGATTTTTCAGGGTCCTCAGCGCCATACAACTTTGCCTAGGTCACTTGTACTCTTGACTTAGGCCATCTGACTTGGTCCGTGTTTCTTCCTAGGGTTCACCTAGGTACTTTGCCTTGCTTGCTGTGGTAACTTTTTAGTGTAGTTCAGACATCCCAATTTTGGGACTTAGCCGATTTTTCATGTATTTCCATATGACCCATAGGGTCCCTTTCTTCATACAAGCTTGCCTAGGGCGATCGGTCAAAACTTGTCTTACTATTCGATTGGTCTTCGCACTTTCACCCTAGGCAGTTTGCCTAGGTGTAGCTTCTTGAGGAGGTCAAAACCCAAAATAAGGAGGTTCAGCCGACCCAAAAACCTCCCCTGTCTAAACTACACTAACCAGATTTTTCAGGGTCCTCACCGTCATACAACTTTGCCTAGGTCACTTGTTCTCTTGACTTAGGCCATCTGACTTGGTCCGTGTTTCTTGCTAGGGTTCACCTAGGTACTTTGCCTTGCTTGATGTGGTAACTTTTTAGTGTAGTTCAGACATCCCAATTTTGGGACTTAGCCGATTTTTCATGTATTTCCATATGACCCATAGGGTCCCTTTCTTCATACAAGCTTGCCTAGGGCGATCGGTCAAAACTTGTCTTACTATTCGATTGGTCTTCGCACTTTCACCCTAGGCAGTTTGCCTAGGTGTAGCTTCTTGAGGAGGTCAAAACCCAAAATAAGGAGGTTCAGCCGACCCAAAAACCTCCCCTGTCTAAACTACACTAACCAGATTTTTCAGGGTCCTCACCGTCATACAACTTTGCCTAGGTCACTTGCACTCTTGACTTAGGCCATCTGACTTGGTCCGTGTTTCTTGCTAGGGTTCACCTAGGTAGTTTGCCTTGCTTGATGTGGTAACTTTTTAGTGTAGTTCTGACATCCCAATTTTGGGACTTAGCCGATTTTTCATGTATTTCCATATGACCCATAGGGTCCCTTTCTTCATACAAGCTTGCCTAGGGCGATCGGTCAAAACTTGTCTTACTATTCGATTGGTCTTCGCACTTTCACCCTAGGCAGTTTGCCTAGGTGTAGCTTCTTGAGGAGGTCAAAACCCAAAATAAGGAGGTTCAGCCGACCCAAAAACCTCCCCTGTCTAAACTACACTAACCAGATTTTTCAGGGTCCTCACCGTCATACAACTTTGCCTAGGTCACTTGTTCTCTTGACTTAGGCCATCTGACTTGGTCCGTGTTTCTTGCTAGGGTTCACCTAGGTAGTTTGCCTTGCTTGATGTGGTAACTTTTTAGTGTAGTTCTGACATCCCAATTTTGGGACTTAGCCGATTTTTCATGTATTTCCATATGACCCTTAGGGTCCCTTTCTTCATACAAGCTTGCCTAGGGCGATCGGTCAAAACTTGTCTTACTATTCGATTGGTCTTCGCACTTTCACCCTAGGCAGTTTGCCTAGGTGTAGCTTCTTGATGAGGCCAAAACCCAAAATAAGGGGGTTCGGCCGACCCAAAAACCTACCCTGTCTAAACTACACTAACCAGATTTTTCAGGGTCCTCAGCGCCATACAACTTTGCCTAGGTCACTTGTTCTATTGACTTAGGCCATCTGACTTGGTCCGTGTTTCTTCCTAGGGTTCACCTAGGTACTTTGCCTTGCTTGGTGTGGTAACTTTTTAGTGTAGTTCTGACATCCTCATTTTGGGACTTAGCCGATTTTTCGTAAAATACCATATGACCCATATGGGTCCTTTCCTTCATATAAGTTTGCCTTGCTTGGTATGGTAACATTTGAGTGTAGTTCTGACATCCCCATTTTGGGACTTAGCCGATTTTTCGTAAAATACCATATGACCCATCAGGGTCCTTTGCTTCATATAAGTTTGCCTTGCTTGGTGTGGTAACATTTGAGTGTAGTTCTGACATCCCCATTTTGGGACTTAGCCGATTTTTCGTAAAATACCATATGACCCATCAGGGTCCTTCGCTTCATATAAGTTTGCCTTGCTTGGTGTGGTAACATATGAGTGTAGTTCTGACATCCCCATTTTGGGACTTAGCCGATTTTTCGTAAAATACCATATGACCCATCAGGGTCCTTGCCTTCATATAAGTTTGCCTTGCTTGGTGTGGTAACATTTAGTGTAGTTCTGACATCACCATTTTGGGACTTAGCCGATTTTTCGTAAAATACCATATGACCCATCAGGGTCCTTGCCTTCATATAAGTTTGCCTTGCTTGGTGTGGTAACATTTTAGTGTAGTTCTGACATCACCATTTTGGGACTTAGCCGATTTTTCGTAAAATACCATATGACCCATCAGGGTCCTTTGCTTCATATAAGTTTGCCTTGCTTGGTGTGGTAACACATGAGTGTAGTTCTGACATCCCCATTTTGGGACTTAGCCGATTTTTCGACCAATACCATATGACCCATCAGGGTCCTTTGCTTCATATAAGTTTGCCTTGCTTGGTGTGGTAACATTTGAGTGTAGTTCTGACATCATCATTTTGGGACTTAGCCGATTTTTCGTAAAATACCATATGACCCATCAGGGTCCTTGCCTTCATATAAGTTTGCCTTGCTTGGTGTGGTAACATTTGAGTGTAGTTCTGACATCATCATTTTGGGACTTAGCCGATTTTTCGTAAAATACCATATGACCCATCAGGGTCCTTGCCTTCATATAAGTTTGCCTTGCTTGGTGTGGTAACATTTTAGTGTAGTTCTGACATCCCCATTTTGGGACTTAGCCGATTTTTCGTAAAATACCATATGACCCATCAGGGTCCTTGCCTTCATATAAGTTTGCCTTGCTTGGTGTGGTAACATTTTAGTGTAGTTCTGACATCACCATTTTGGGACTTAGCCGATTTTTCGTAAAATACCATATGACCCATCAGGGTCCTTTGCTTCATATAAGTTTGCCTTGCTTGGTGTGGTAACACATGAGTGTAGTTCTGACATCCCCATTTTGGGACTTAGCCGATTTTTCGACCAATACCATATGACCCATCAGGGTCCTTTGCTTCATATAAGTTTGCCTTGCTTGGTGTGGTAACATTTGAGTGTAGTTCTGACATCCCCATTTTGGGACTTAGCCGATTTTTCGATCAATACCATATGACCCATCAGGGTCCTTGCCTTCATATAAGTTTGCCTTGCTTGGTGTGGTAACATATGAGTGTAGTTCTGACATCCCCATTTTGGGACTTAGCCGATTTTTCGTATAATACCATATGACCCATCAGGGACCTTGCCTTCATATAAGTTTGCCTTGCTTGGTGTGGTAACATTTGAGTGTAGTTCTGACATCCCCATTTTGGGACTTAGCCGATTTTTCGTAAAATACCATATGACCCATCAGGGTCCTTTGCTTCATATAAGTTTGCCTTGCTTGGTGTGGTAACATTTGAGTGTAGTTCTGACATCCCCATTTTGGGACTTAGCCGATTTTTCGTAAAGTACCATATGACCCATCAGTGTCCTTTGCTTCATATAAGTTTGCCTTGCTTGGTGTGGTAACATATGAGTGTAGTTCTGACATCCCCATTTTGGGACTTAGCCGATTTTTCGTAAAATACCATATGACCCATCAGGGTCCTTTGCTTCATATAAGTTTGCCTTGCTTGGTGTGGTAACACATGAGTGTAGTTCTGACATCCCCATTTTGGGACTTAGCCGATTTTTCGACCAATACCATATGACCCATCAGGGTCCTTTGCTTCATATAAGTTTGCCTTGCTTGGTGTGGTAACATTTGAGTGTAGTTCTGACATCCCCATTTTGGGACTTAGCCGATTTTTCGACCAATACCATATGACCCATCAGGGTCCTTTGCTTCATATAAGTTTGCCTTGCTTGGTGTGGTAACATTTGAGTGTAGTTCTGACATCCCCATTTTGGGACTTAGCCGATTTTTCGATCCATCCTATATGACCCATCAGGGTCCTTTTTCTTCATATAAGTTTCCCAAGACTTAGTGCTTTTTACCTTTGGACACCAATATCACCCTTACGGGTTTCTTTGATCTTCTCACTTTGTATTGACCAAATGTAGGTCTTGCCATGCCAAACATATAATTGTTCTACACCAAGTCTCTATCTCGTACCGCCAGCTCGGTACATTCGATCAACCTGCCCTTAAGGCACCCGGGACTTAGCCATTTTTTCACATTTTTCATGATTTTGAGGCAACTTTTCTCGACTTTGTCACCTTATATCACCAAGATCCTTTCCCTTTAGCGCTTCACTCTGTTCGTATGATATTTAGCGCTGACTATCACCTTTCTATCGCTGACCTCAACTTCTTATTCGGTGCCATAGAGCCAGAGATATTTGGTGTATGCTGTTATAAGGGAAGTTTGTCACTTTTTCAAAGGCCCACTTTGGGACGCCCATATCTCACCTTCACGTATCTTCGATCTTCTTGTCGTCTATGGACGAAACTTAGGTCTTGTATTGGCCAACTTATAAATGTTCTACGGCCAAGCCGTATCTCTTACCGCTAGCCCGGTATTCATGGACTTAGTCGGATTTTCGCCTCTCGTGGTAACAATTTCTGACTTTGACTCACAATAACACCCGAACGGTCACATGCTAGCGCTTTGCTTGGTAGGAATTATAGTTAGCGCTACCTTTTCTCTTTCCATCGATACCTTGTTCGTTCCATTCCATGCCATACAGCCGAAGTTATGATGTTTCCCGTTTTCCATATCATGTGGAGCTTATGCTCTGGGAAAACCATCTAACACCTGTACCACCCTTTTGGGTACCACCGATCTCGTCACTATGTTCGGGCCAAATATAGGTTATAACATGCCCAACATATAATTGTTCTACACCAAGTCTCTATCTCTTACCGCCTGCTCGGTATTTTACTCGTAAGTCCAAATTTCACAACTTGTACTTTTTGGCCCAATGTACTCGAGTTTCAATTTTGGTAACATTTTTCGACTTTGACACTTAATAACTTCCAAATCATGCTAGTTAGCGCTTTGCTTTCTTCTAGTCGTATCTAGCGCTGGGTGTTACCTTTCCAAAACATATCCTAGCTTAACAATCCATGCCATACAGCCGGAGCTATACGGTGCACAAGTCAAATCCATTTTAGCCATGTTTCATTTTTGCCAATTTTTGACCACTCGTATCACCCTTCCAGAGTGGTCCGATCTTCTCGCTGTCTATGGACGACTTTTAGGTCTCGTAGAGGCAAACTTATAAGTATTCTACGTCAACCCGCTATCTCTTACCGCCTGCTCGGTATTCTTGGTCTTGTGTGATTTTTGGAAATTTTGGTATTATTTTTCCACTTTGTCGCTTAATAACTCAGTTTTGCTCAACACTTAGCGCTTCGGTTGTTTGGGATTATAGTTAGCGCTCGGTTCGACCTTTCCAACACTGATCTTAGCTTGTCGATCCGTTCCATACAGCCTGAGTTATTCGCGATACCGTGTTTCAACCCATTTCTCAAGTCTCGTTTTGGTCCAACTTTGAACCAGCCATATCACCCTGATGGGTACCTCCGATCTTCTCGCTCTATATTGGCCAAAGTTAGGTCTTGTGGTAACGTACTTGTGATTGTTCTACGCCGTGTTCGTAGCTCTTATCGTTCGCCCGCTATTTTCGATCATAAGGTGAATTTTCGCCTCTAAACCACCATTTTTCACCTTTGCCCTCTAATATGACCGACTTGCTCAACACCTAGCGCTTCGCTTGGTAGGACACATAGCTAGCGCTCGTCAAGACCTTTCCAACGCATATCCAAGCTTTCCGATCCGAGCCATACAGCCTGAGCTATAGGCGATACCGTTTTTCCCATTTTCTTGGTCACATGCACTTTAGGGTACCCCTTTTTGCCTTTGACCCTTAATACCTCCTCCGGGTCACTAGTAGGCGCTCAGCTTGGTAGGAAACATAGCTAGAGCAGGCCTTCACCTTTCCAAAACTGCCGAAAGTGTACCGATCCGACATCTAGAACCAAAGTTATGGTCATTCCCATCATGCTCTACTTTCATGGTCAACCTCCACCAAGCACACCTAGGTTGGACCAACTTTCACCAACTCATCTCGAACCCCAAATTTGCTTCGACCTACTAGGTTTCCCTAGTAAAGTGGTCAAAACATCCATTACAACACGACTGGTCTTTCTGGTGGTCGACCTAGGCGACTTTGTTCGACGACCACCACCCCATGGAACTAAAAGACGTCCCTTGATACGGACCACCGATACATTTTCCGGCCTGTCTAAACTACACTCATCGAAATTTTTTTGGGTCCCCACCGTCATACAAGTTTGCCTAGGTCAAGTTTTTCTTCCGGATCGGCCGCGGACCTCACTTTTCATTATCTAGGGAGGCCATAGGGCCCCAAAAGGGGTTTTTTAAAATTTTCGACACTTTCGACTTTGGTCGGATTTTTTCCGATTTTGGTCCGACCTAGGGACTTGGTGGTCCAAGGAGCCTCGGGACCAAACTTTTTTCTCAGGGGTCCCTACCTCCATACAACTTTGCCTAGGTCAATTTTTTGTTCCAAATCGACCGCGGATTTCACTTTTCAATATCTGGGGCTCGTGTAGAGTCCGAATATGAGGTTTTCTCATTTTTCGACATTTTCGACTTTTTTCGACTTTTTTCGGGTTTTTCGACCTAGGGGTCCGCCGAACAAATTTTGGGTCAAAAATTTTTATTGAACTAGTCGAAAGTACGCAAAAAGATAAGACTTTTTGCCGAAGACACCATGCCCCGGAACCGACTCCTTCCCCTTCAAAATTGGGGACAAACGTGATTTTTGAAACTTTTCCTTAGGGAGCCCAAGACTTAGAAAATTTTCAAATTCTCGAATTTTCGATTGCGAGCTAGCGCTTTGCGGTCTTCGGCAATGTTGTAGATCTCGACGAGATAAGACTTTTTGGTCAAGGGACATTTTGCCCTCCGACCCCTCCTTCCCCCCGCAAATCGCCCCCCAAAGTGCAATTTTTGCATTTTCACCTCTTTGCACGCACTGTTCGGCCCAAATGGCCACTTTCTATGGGTCTGAGCGCTTTGCGGTCTTCGGCAAACTTTTAGAGCGTACCAAGCCCTAATTATAATTCTTCTACACCACCTTCGTACCTCTTCATCCCTGGCCGCTATTCGCGTACCAAGGTAATTTTTGTTCATTTTGTCAACATTTTTCATCTTTGACTGCTTATATCGGCCTTGCCATGAACCGATAGCGCTTCGCTGTGTTCTAACGTAAGTTAGTACTACTCAATACCTTTCCAAATCATGTCTTAGATTGTCATTTGCTTGCTTACAGCCGGAGCTATGAGCGATACCGTAAAAAGTACCGAAACTTGGAAAAATCCTTGGATCGCCCATATCCCCCCTTTGGGGACCAGATATCGAAAAAAGTTCTGATTCAAAAAGTTGCGCATTAACGTGTTCTAGTTATGCCTAGAACATTTCACTTCGCTAGCTGGCCTGCTACTTAGCCGTAATTGGGATTTTAGGGTGTTCTTGGAGGGCCCATTTCCTGCGACTTGGTATCTTTTGGGCCCAATGTTTCTCTAATATCTCCACGAGTTTTCCAGATAGCCTTTTCAAACTTTCAGAGTGCCTAGAACACCTCAAGACCTTTCCAACGCTATGCCGTTTGCCTCGCTCGGACATCTACAGCCAAAGTTATTCGAGGTACACGGTACCTTACCCTGTTTTCTCAGTACTTGGTCGAAAATTTCGATCAGCCATATGACCGACTTGGACAACCCTGAGCGGGTTGGCCCCATATAACTAAACTTTCGTCTCGTGGAGGCAAACTTATAAATATTCCACGTCAACTCGCTATCTCGTACCGCCTTGACGGTATACTTGGTCCAAGGGCCATTTCCAGCGACTTGGTCGCAATTTCGCTCTAAGTTTCGCTAATACCTTCGTCCGTGGACATGGTGATTTTTTGTTCGTATTTTTCCTTGATAGTCCCACTCAAGACTATTCCATACCAGAGCCAAGCGTCCCGCTAAGTGCCATACAGCCTGAGCAGTAATTCATGAAAGGTACCTCTACCAGTTTTTGCCATACTTGGGTACAAATTTTGGATCGCCCATATCTCCACTTTGGAGGCCAGCCAGCACCTTGGCCTCATATACTTTTTTGTTGGTCATACCATGCACCAAATATAATTGTTCTACGCCAACTTGCTATCTCTTCTCCAACTTGCCGTTATTCTTGGTCCAAGTCCCATTTCATTCGTTTTTGGACCCATTTTGCTATATGTTTCACTAATAGCTTCGGCCATGGACAAGCTGATTTTCTATTTGTATTTTTCCTTGATAGTCCCACTCAAGACCATTCCAAAACACACCGCAGCTTGTCGCTCGGTGGCAAACTGACCGAGTTATAATTCATGAAAGGTACCTCAACTTGGTACACCACGTGGTCGGCCCAAACCATAAACCGACCAAACGACCGACTTGGAGCACCCTGACCGGGTTGGCCCCATATAATGAAAGTTGCGTCTCTACACGCCCAACTTATGAATATTCTACGCCAAGTCGCTATCTCTTACCGGTAAGCCGGTATTCACCTTCCAAGGGGGATTTTGGTCAAGTGCCATTTCCTGCGACTTGGTCCCCGAATACGACCATCATCACCTAATATCTCCGTGGTCTTTCAACTCAGCCTCATGAAACTTTCAGGGTAGATAGGTCTCCCCGAGACCTTTCCAACGGTGAGCCGTTTGCCTCGCTCGGCCATATACAGCCGAAGTTATTAATGGTACTTGGTACCTTACCCTGTTTTTTCCATACTTGTTCGTACTTGGGTACAAACTTTGTATCGCCCATATCTCCACTTTGGAGGCCAGCCAGCACCTTGGCCCCAAATACTTTTTTGTTGGTCATACTATGCCCAAAATATAAATGTTCTACGTCAACTTGCTATCTCTTCTCCAACTTGCCGTTATTCTTGGTCCAAGTCCCATTTCATTCGTTTTTGGACCCATTTTGCTATATGTTTCACTAATAGCTTCGGCCATGGACAAGCTGATTTTCTATTTGTATTTTTGCTTGATAGTCCCACTCAAGACCATTCCAAATCACACCGCAACTTGTCGCTCGGTGGCAAACTGACCGAGTTATAATTCATGAAAGGTACCTCTTCTTGGTACACCACATGGTCGGCCCAAACCATAAACCGACCAAACGACCGACTTGGAGCACCCTGACCGGGTTGCCCCCATATAATGAAAGTTGCGTCTTTACACGCCCAACTTATGAATATTCTACGCCAAGTCGCTATCTCTTACCGGTAAGCCGGTATTCACCTTCCAAGCGTGATTTTGGTCAAGTGCCATTTCCTGCGACTTGGTCCCCGAATTGGACCATCATCACCTAATATCTCCGTGGTCTTTCAACTCAGCCTCATGAAACTTTCAGGGTAGATAGGTCTCCCCAATACCTTTCCAACGATATGCGGTTTGCCTCGCTAGGCCATCTACAGCCGAAGTTATTCATGGTACTTGGTACCTTACCCTGTTTTTTCCATACTTGTTCATACTTGGGTACAAACTTTGAATCGCCCATATCACCACTTTGGAGGCCAGCCAGCGCCTTGGCCCCATACACATTTTTGTTGGTCATACCACGCACTAGTTATAAATGTTCTACGCAAGCTTGCTATCTCTTCTCCAACTTGCGGTTATTTTTGACTCAAGTCCCATTTCCATAGTTTTTGGTACCAATTTGCTCTATGTTTCGCTAATAGCTTCGCCCAAGGACTTTGTGATTTTTTGTTCGCATTTTTCCTAAATAGTCCCACTCAAGACTATTCCAAATCACACCTTAGCTTGTCGCTCAGTGCCATACAGCCAGAGTTTTAATTCATGAAAGGTACATAACCTTGGTACACCACGTGGTCGGTCCAAACCATCAACCAACCATATGACCGACTTCGAGTCGAGCTAGCGGCTAGGCTCAATATAATGAAATGCGTGTCTTGATGCGGGCTACTGACGGTCTGAACAATGTAGCTTGCTAGCTCGTCTCTAAACTTGTGTTTTGGTCGAATATTGGGTGTTCATGTACCACTTCGGGTAACATGGACTTTGGTGCAACTTTACCACTTGTGCACTTAATTACTTCCCGGTCATTCAAGTCTTTGCCTTCATACTTTCAGGGTAGTTAGGTCTCGTCGAGACCTTTCCATACATATGCCAAACTCATCGATCGGACATCTATAGCCCGAGTTATTCGCGGTACACCGTACCTTACCCTGTTTTTTCCTCAATTGGGTACAAACCTTGGAACACCCATATCGCCCCTTTAGAGACTAGCTGGCACGTTGGCCTCATATAATGATAAGTGCACCTCAACTAGGGCTACTGACGGTCAGAACATTTCAACTTGCTAGCTCGGGCCCACACTTGTGTTTTTCTCGAATATATGGTTCAAGTGTGCCACTTTGGGCACTTTTGGACATTTTGTCCCCACACAACTTTCTTGCCTTGGTAGATAGGGTCTTGTGTTTTTGGGCAAAAAGATGCACCAAGATATGGTCTAACTTTCGTTCTTGTACCGCAAAGCGCTACCTCCAACACCCGAGGAGATAGAAAGTGATTATGTTCGGTATATCGGTCTTCCATGGCCTACTATGGTAAACCCCTGCAGGTATGCAACCGAAGGTGCTTGGTACATGTATTTGGTGCAATATCGGTGCAAAGTAGGTGTTTCCTTGATCGGGCTATAACTTTCTTGGTTGATGTTGGATTGCTTTGCGGTCTTCGGGGGATAGTTAGGGAACATGTTGGCCAACATTTCCTTATTCCTCAGCCTGGCCGTACCTCTTACCGTCTAGGCGGTATACATGCTCTAAGTTGGAACTTGTGTTCCTTTGGGTAACTTCTCTGACTTTGACGCTTAATAACTTTCGTTCATATGCAGTCTAAGCTCTGCAACTCTCAGGAAAGCTAGTACTACTCATTTCCTTTCCATATCAGTCTTTGGCTTGTCGATCCGATGTCTACAGCCTTACTTATTCACGTTCCCTGTGAAGGTAGGTTTTTGCCCATTTTCCAGTTCATGTGGTAACATTCCCAGACTTTGCCGGCTTTCTCTTCATGTGGTAACTTGCTTGCTCATGTGGTAACTTGGAAGTGTATTTCTGACAGACCCAATCTGGGACTTAGCCGATTTTTCTCTGCATATTATATGGATCCATCACTAGGCCATCTTGCTTGCTCATGTGGTAACTTGGAAGTGTATTTCTGACAGACCCAATCTGGGACTTAGCCGATTTTTCTCTTCATATCATATGGATCCATCACTAGGCCATCTTGCTTGCTTGTGTGGTAACTTGATAGTGTATGTCTGACAGACCCAATCTGGGACTTAGCCGATTTTTCTCTTCATATCATATGGATCCATCACTAGGCCATCTTGCTTGCTTGTGTGGTAACTTGGAAGTGTATTTCTGACAGACCCAATCTGGGACTTAGCCGATTTTTCTCTTCATATTATATGGATCCTGGACTTAGCCGATTTTTCTCTTCATATCATATGGATCCATCACTAGGCCATCTTGCTTGCTTGTGTGGTAACTTGGAAGTGTATTTCTGACAGACCCAATCTGGGACTTAGCCGATTTTTCTCTTCATATTATATGGATCCTGGACTTAGCCGATTTTTCTCTTCATATCATATGGATCCATCACTAGGCCATCTTGCTTGCTTGTGTGGTAACTTGGAAGTGTATTTCTGACAGACCCAATCTGGGACTTAGCCGATTTTTCTCTTCATATCATATGGATCCATCACTAGGCCATCTTGCTTGCTTGTGTGGTAACTTGGAAGTGTATTTCTGACAGACCCAATCTGGGACTTAGCCGATTTTTCTCTTCATATTATATGGATCCTGGACTTAGCCGATTTTTCTCTTCATATCATATGGATCCATCACTAGGCCATCTTGCTTGCTTGTGTGGTAACTTGGAAGTGTATTTCTGACAGACCCAATCTGGGACTTAGCCGATTTTTCTCTTCATATTATATGGATCCTGGACTTAGCCGATTTTTCTCTTCATATCATATGGATCCATCATTAGGCCATCTTGCTTGCTTGTGTGGTAACTTGATAGTGTATTTCCGACAGACCCAATCTCGGACTTAGCCGATTTTTCTCTTCATATTATATGGTTCCATCACTAGGCCATCTTGCTTGCTTGTGTGGTATCTTGAAAGTGTATGTCTGACAGACCCAATCTCGGACTTAGCCGATTTTTCTCTTCATATAATATGGATCCTGGACTTAGCCTGTTATTAGGTTATTATATATGGATCCTGGACTTAGCCGATTTTTCTCTTCATATAATATGGATCCGGGACTTAGCCGATTATTAGGTTATTATATATGGATCCTGGACTTAGCCGATATTTCTCTTCATATAATATGGATTAGGGACTTAGCCAATTTTTCTCTTCATATAATATGGATCCGGGACTTAGCCGATTTTTCTCTTCATATAATATGGATCCGGGACTTAGCCAATTTTTCTCTTCATGTGGTAACGTATGCCAATCGCTCACAAGTCATGGGATAAGGGTACTTGTGTTCTTCCATCTTCTAAGTCCCGCACGGGGACATCGTGATCGCCCCAAGTCCGGAATAGCGCCAAGTCAAGCCCCACGGTGGCCGTGCAGGACCTGTTAGCGGCGGCCCCACTGACAGCACTAATCCGGACTTAGAAATTATATCTTTCTAATCGAACACCACACACGCAACACCACCATACCACCATCTCCTTGCAAGTACCTAAGTACCCGCAACTCCATGGTGAAGGCAATGTCACTCCATCACCAACCTCTTTGCATTGCAAGCACTTGCGTACCTACAACACTCCGAAGAAGGCAACGGCGCGCGATGCTCGACTCCACACACCTCACCACACCACACCACCGATGGCCAGCCAGCCAGCCAGCCCAGCTAAGGGCTAACCCACCAACCAACCACCAATGGCCTAGGCCAGCCGGATCCCACCTTCAAGTCCAAGCACAGCCAAGTGCAAGTACCGCCAAGTGTTCACCAACCAACCATCACACCAGGTCAGCCGGCCAGTACCCACCTTCAAGTGCCATTACCCTCGGGTGCAAGCCCAATCAAGTGTTAACCAACCAACCCGGCCAAGGCAGCCAACAGGCCGGCACCCTACAGCACCGACCCGCCATCACCACCTCAACCGTTGACCATGCAAGTGGCCTCGGACAACAGGTGACACCCGAAGTACATCCGAAGAACGTATATCAAGTGTTTGCTCACCAAGTCCTCAACCAACCCCAAGTACCCGGAGGTACCCAGAGTGTTGGATCCGCCAACCCGTCCCGGCACTCCAAGTCCTTGCGAACCCAAAGTGTTTGCCCGGTAGGGCCATTGTATCACAACGCTTGCGACCATGCAAGTGGCCTCGAACAAGGTGACAGGGGTATCTTCACCAAGTTCTCAACCAACCCCAAGTACCCGGAGGTACCCAGAGTGTTGGGTCCGCCAACCACTACCAGCACTCCAAGTCCTCGCGAACATAAAGTGTTTGCCCGGTAGGGCCATTAGACCACAACGCTTGCTAACCATGCAAGTGGTCTCGGACAACAGGTGACACCCGAAGTACATCCGGAGAGTGTACAACAAGTGTTTGTTCACCAAGTCCTCAACCAACCCCAAGTACCCGGAGGTACCCAGAGTGTTGGGTCCGCCAACCACTACCAGCACTCTAAGTCCTCGCGAACCCAAAGTGTTTGCCCGGTAGGGCCATTAGACCACAACGCTTGCTAACCATGCAAGTGGTCTCGGACAACAGGCGATACCCGAAGTACATCCGAAGAGTGTATATCAAGTGTTTGTTCACCAAGTCCTCAACCAACCCCAAGTACCCGGAGGTACCCAGAGTGTTGGATCCGCAAACCCGTCCCGGCACTCCAAGTCCTTGCGAACCCAAAGTGTTTGCCCGGTAGGGCCATTGTATCACAACGCTTGCTACCATGCAAGTGGCCTCGGACAACAGGTGACACCCGAAGTACATCCGGAGAGTGTACAACAAGTGTTTGTTCACCAAGTCCTCAACCAACCCCAAGTACCCGGAGGTACCCAGAGTGTTGGATCCGCCAACCCGTCCCGGCACTCCAAGTCCTTGCGAACCCAAAGTGTTTGCCCGGTAGGGCCATTGAATCACAACGCTTGCTAACCATGCAAGTGGTCTCGGACAACAGGTGACACCCGAAGTACATCCGGAGAGTGTATATCAAGTGTTTGTTCACCAAGTCCTCAACCAACCCCAAGTACCCGGAGGTACCCAGAGTGTTGGATCCGCCAACCCGTCCCGGCACTCTAAGTCCTTGCGAACCCAAAGTGTTTGCCCGGTTGGGCCATTAGATCACAACGCTTGCTAACCATGCAAGTGGTCTGGAGTATAGGTGATACTGACATACCACCGAGATGGTACATCTAGTATTGGGTCACCAAAACCAAACCAACCCCAAGTATCAACCCGGCATACTCAGAGTGATGGATCCGCCAACCCGTCCCGGCACTCCAAGTCCTTGACGAACCGAAAGTGTTTGCCCGGTAAGGCCATTAGATCACAACGCTTGCTACCCCACGGCGAGCTAAACATGCAAGTGGTCTTAGGCAACAGGTGACACCCGAAATTCATCCGAAGATGGAATATCAAGTGTTTAATCACCAAGCCAGCATCCAAACACCAAGTACCCCGGGAGGACCCGATGCGTTGCGACCATCTCCAAGTTCTTGACGAACCCGCAGTGAAAGGCGGTAAGGCCTCTGGGCCGCAACGCTCGCATGTGTTAACCCGCAAACACCACTGACCGGTCGGTCCACCGCAAGGGTGGGTCCAACTAGTCCACACACGGTATGCCGCATGTGCCCCCCGGGGGGAGCACACCGCACACAACCACCAAGCATGGGTCGCCTGAAAGGATCGAAATGTACATCTCTCTTCAATGCGTAGCGCCCAGCCTGCAAACCCGTCGTTTTCGGGTGGTCTTAGGAGTCGAAACTATTCTTGGAAGATCGGCAAGCACAACGCCTTTTCCCACTTCAGGTACTTCGGCGAGCGCACTCGCGATAGGCTCAGTTTGAGGGTTTCCAATAAATGGAAAGAGTCTATAGAAGACTCAATCCGGTCTCGTGATGTTATTAGCCATCTAGCTAACGACTCCTATACATATACTACCAGCCTGGTTCGGTTACGACCTTAGAGGCGTTCAGGCATAATCCGACGGACGTAGCGTCATACCAAAGTCCGCTCGGACTAGTATTGAGCCATTGGTCCGTACCTGTGGTTCCTCTCGTACTGCACAGGAATTCCATTGAGATAGTACTTGCACACCAGTAGGGTAAAACTAACCTGTCTCACGACGGTCTAAACCCAGCTCACGTTCCCTTGAAAGGGTGAACAATCCTACGCTTTGTGAATTTTGCTTCGCAATGATAGGAAGAGCCGACATCGAAGGATCAAAAAGCCACGTCGCTATGAACGCTTGGCGGCCACAAGCCAGTTATCCCTGTGGTGTGAGCTGTCAAACGCTGTAGTGTCAACACGTGCTGAGCGTCGCTCCGTGTTTTTCATAAAAATTTCGCGTAAAAAGTTTAAAGAACCCACGAAAGTTTGTTGTAATCGTTAAAACTAGTGCCAATCTACAGATTAGTAGTGAAAACCGCATTAAAATCATCGATTTCAACGAAAAATAAGAAAGAAAAGTGTTTGTTTACATTTTGTATGGAGAGCGGCCCGGGGCGTAGCCCCATTTGGGACTACGTGTTTTTCGGTTAAAAAGTGTCCGGATCTTGGCCGGATGTGGTTTTTTAGATGACAGATGGTGTTTTAAAACGAAAGTCAGAGAAAACCGTATGGAAAAAGACGAATTCAGCGCAAAATAAGTGTAAATAAAGTGAAAGCACGCGGTGCAAAAATTTTGGCAGGTGAAGATTCGATCGTCCATTTTCCAGCCGGATTCGGACTCGAAGATCCGAGCGATTTCACCTAAGCCGAATCGGGCTCCGTGTCATCTGATCCAGTTTTTCAAAAAAGGACCGTTGGTGCCGGATTTTCGGGTCGTTCAAATTGACCGTTGGTGGAGTCGGTGGCCGTTGGTTTGAAGTGGCCGTTAATTCAAATCGGTCGGTAATTCAAATTGGCCGGTTATCCAAATTGGCCGGTATTTTTAATTGACCGTTGGCGGCAGTGTGTCCCGGATAGGTGTCCCGGCTGGGGGTGAAATGTTTCAAGTGTCCCGGCTGAAATATTTCATGGACCAACCATCCGGTTGAAATGTTTCAGTGAAACTTTTCAAGGTGTCTCGGCTAAGAGTGAAATGTTTCATGTGTCTCGGCTGAAAAATTTCGAGGTTCGATCATCCCGGTGAAATATTTCAGTGTGTCTCGGCTAAACTTGGTTCCGAACTTGGCCGCCAGGCGGCGCCACCAGTACCAGCGGATTGCCAGCATTGCCACCAGGCGGCGCTTCGGGTCGTGGCGGGTGTCTCGGCTCACGGAGATTTCGAACACTGTTACCAGGCGGCGGCACTGGTGCTGAGCTTTTCAACGTCACAACCAGGCGGCGCCTTCAGTTCATCAAGTGTCTCGGCTGGTGGAGATCACCGGTTATCACAACCAGGCGGCACTCTGAGTTTTATGGCGAGTGTATCGGCTGGTGGTTTGCGGATTTGTCAACCAGGCGGCACCTGATCGCAGAGAAGAACTGAGATATAAGCTCAGATTTGGAAAGGGGAAAAAGATTGCGATTTTCAGTGTTGCAGGAGGGGAATGGAGCAGGCATCGGGGGAGCCTTCGACGCGTCGGTCCGTCAGGCTCCGGTCCACCTGTGACGCTACCGCGCCATCGCCGAAGGACGACGGGGACAAAGTGATGACATCATCGGTTGCGCTGCCGTTGACTCGGCAGCGAAAGGGAGGCAGTGTCGCGCCATCGACTGCGACGCCCACTCGGCCGGTGGTGGTGGTGCAGCGGATGGCCCTGCTAGCCAGTGATATGGAGATTTCAGAGGAGAGCGACGAGGACGAGCTCAACTCAACCGTCGTCCAGCAGGTGGCCGAAGTCCCGCAGCAGGAGCCGACTATCGCAAGCCTCAGCAGCGAGTTGAGGGAGCTCCGGGCAACCGTCGAGACTCTCCTCGCTAAGGTTAGCGAGATGGAGACGGGCCGGGCGACGGCAAAGGATGGCGACGCGGAGCTGAAGACAAAGCTGAAGTTGTTGTCTCGTGAAAATCAGGAGCTGAAGCGAGACAACATTAGCCTTCGTGAGCGTGCGGCAGCCAGCGAAAGAGAACTTATGCTGCTCCAAAGTGGACTCCACTCGATGGGAGAGTTGGCGGTAGCTACGCAGCAGCAACAACAACATGTCGTCGACTCCAGTGCTGTTGGGCAAAGCCAGCATCCACCTGGCGACACTCCCAAACGAAAGCGGACCCGGGCAAGGCGCGGCAAGAAAAAAGAGGGCGAACCGACGGGCATGAACGAAGTCATCACGCCTGATGTCCCCGAGATCCCGGTCGAGGCCGTCTTGTCCCAGGCCATGGCTCCAGAAAAGCCAAAACCGAAGGTAAAGAAAGCAGCGGCTGTGGCAACCAAGGTGCATGCGCAACCAGCATCCTTTGCTAAAGTCGTGGCCAAGGGAGACAAGAGAGCAGCACCACAGAAAGCGGGAAAGAGCGCTGCTAAAGTGGAGAGGCCTGCGGTGATCGTCCTCGAGGCCAACGAGGGCAAGGCCTTCCTCGACACATACAAGGCAGTGCGTTCCAAGACCAATGTGGATCAGTTCGTGGCGAGGGTTTGCCGCACAGGGGAGCGGAAGCTGTCGCTGTGGCTGAAGCCGAACACGGACTGCGAGAGTGTGCTGGCCGATGTCAGCGAAGCCATCAAGGAGGATGGAGTGGCCCACCTCCTTGTCGACAAGCAGACGGCCGCGATCACAGGAATCGACATGCTGGCGACTGTCGATGACTTGATTTCGGCGATTAAGCGACAAGCGGGGCTGACGGTTCCGGGCGAGGCAGTTCGGTTGTGGCGGCGGTACGACGGGCTGCAGAAAGCCCATATCAAGCTGCCGCGCGGGCAGTGCCAGCTTCTCGACGGTCACCGGGTCACCATAGGGAACACGAGTTGCGTCGTGCAGGCGCTCGCATCGGTCCCTGCAGGAGAGCAGCTCTGCTACCGCTGCTTTGGCAAGGGGCACCGCTCTCGCGAGTGCACCGGCCCTGACTACTCCAAGTGCTGCTTCCGGTGCGGATCGAAGCAGCACAAGGCCAAGGAGTGCAGCTCGGGCCCCAAGTGCCTTACGTGTTCCGGACAACATCAGACAGGTTCACCGGTTTGCAGCGGAAGTAGCCAGCCGTCATGTTCCCGCTAGCTACGAACACCACTGTTAGAGGGCGTGACGCTGGGTTGAAGATCCTCCAGATCAACTTGGCGCGCAGCAGGGTAGCACAAGACCTCATGCTCCAGACCGCACGGGAGCAAAGGATCGACATTGTGCTGGCGTCGGAGATCTACCGTGTTCCACCCAATAACGGGAACTGGGCGGTGGACTCGACAGCGAAGGCAGCTGTTATAACGACCGGAGCCTTGCCCATACAGCGAGTCTGGGCAAGTAGGGTAGGACTGGTGTCGGTCCAGGTGGCGGGGGTGACCTTCATCTCTTGCTACGCCCCACCAACACCGGGATGGACGGACGAGGACTACCAGCGGCTGCTCGACGAGATCGATATCGAGGCCAGAGCACACCCCCTCGTAGTCTTGGCGGGCGACTTCAATGCCTGGCACGTGCGATGGGGCAGCGCGAGGACGAAGCCGCGTGGTGAAGATCTCGCCGAGGTCGTCGACCAGCTTGACCTGGCGATCTTGAACCGCGGCAGTGTGCCCACGTTCGTCGGCAACGGCAGTGCTACTGAAAGTGTGGTCGACGTGTCCTTCGCCAGTCCGGCCATTGAACCCGGTAACGACTGGCGGGTGCTCGACACTTTCACCAACAGTGACCACAGATACGTGAGATTCAGCGTATCCGCGACACCAGTCAGCAGCGCTTCACCACACCAGCAGAGGCAACCGCAACAACAGCACCAGCATCGCGACCGGCAGCGACAACGCGAGCAGATTGGACCGAGATGGAAGTTGCGTCAATTCCATCCCGAAGCCTTCCAGATCGCGCTCCAGGCTTCCGGGTTTGCCGAAGCGGCTGTATCACCGGCGACTCTCACCGCTGGACTTACTAGAGCCTGCGATGAGGTGATGCAGAGGGCACCGCCAGCGCAGTTTTTGGTGAGACCGGAAATGTACTGGTGGACGCAGGAAATCGGCCTTCTCAGGGAGCAGTGCAAGTCATCTGAGGATGCGATTTTGACCGCCGGAACCGGTGCACAGCGAGAGTTGGCCAGAGAACGGCACAGGAGCTGTAAGAAGGAACTCGCCCGTGCCATCAAGGCAAGCAAGGACCGTAGCTTTGATGAGATGATTGCGGAAGCTGAGGACAACGTCTTCGGCACTGCCTACAAGGTAGTAACGTCACGCCTTAAGGGTAGCCGCGTCCCCCCGGAGCGAGATCCTGCGATTCTACAGCACGTCGTGTCGGAACTCTTCCCGGATCATGGCACTTTTGAGTGGCCTGCACCGGATCGGGTCGATTGGGGGCAGACAACGCAGGAGCCAGTGAGGGAGGTGTCGGATGAGGAGCTCTTGGCGATCGCGGCGCGGATGGTGCCCACTAAGGCCCCGGGACCTGATGGCATCATCAATGCGGCACTGAGGGTCGCTGTTCGCGAGCACACGGAGACGTTCCGCCGCGTGTTCCAGGAGTGCTTCGATCAATGCACCTTTCCCGCTGACTGGAAGCGACAACGACTTGCTTTGCTACCCAAGTTCGGAAGACCTCAGGGCGATCCGTCATCCTTTCGGCCTCTTGGGATGCTCGACGGATCAGGCAAGATCTTGGAGCGGCTGATCTTGGATCGCCTAAATGAACACCTGGAAGACCCAGATCACCCTCGCCTGTCGCCGTCTCAGTATGGATTCAGAAAGGGCAGGTCTACAATTCAGGCGATTGAACGTGTTAAGGAGGCCGGCCAGCGTGCGATGGCCCACCGAATGACGGATCGGAGGGCTAACAAGTGTCTGATGGTGGTGTCATTGGATGTACGCAATGCTTTTAACACGGCGAGCTGGCGGTCCATCGCCAAAGCACTGCAAGAAAAGCACGTTCCGGCATGCCTGCAGCGGATACTGGAAAGCTGGTTTCGGGGACGGCTACTAGTTTATGAGACGTCGGACGGTCCGGTCACCCGGGAATTGTCGGCGGGAGTCCCACAGGGTTCCATACTTGGTCCGACGCTGTGGAACACCATGTATGACGCCGTCCTGTCCATCGACATGCCCGCCGGTGTAGAGCTCGTCGCCTTCGCTGACGACCTCGTGCTCCTGGCACCAGGACCCACGCCAGCAC
>NW_026525060.1:437500-462500 GCF_943734705.1 Anopheles coustani
GTCTCATGGTTGTATTTAGCTTTAGAAGGAGTTTACCTCCCACTTAGTGCTGCACTATCAAGCAACACGACTCCATGGCACGCTCGGTCCATCATCCAACGGGCGCTGTTCTACGGGCCTATCACCCTCTATGGGTTCTGAGCCACATTCAAGTTGGACTTGAAAAGCGCTAAGATGACGGATAGTGAGACGCACCAGTACACGGAATCGGATAGACGGACAGGCCGCCACCCCTACGTGCTGAGCTTCTCCCGTTTCGCTCGCAGCTACTCAGGGAATCCCGGTTGGTTTCTTTTCCTCCCCTTATTAATATGCTTAAATTCAGGGGGTTGTCACACATGAACTGAGGCTTATGTACCTTGCGGTTGTTATCGTCACATCTGGCTTGCGACTACTTTGTTTCAATGTCCAATATGTACCGTTGGACTCGGTTAACGGGCTGTTAGCCCGCGTGTGGTTTAACTCACTGATACCTTCCATTGCCCATACGCTAGTTTGTTTGTGTTCCTTTGGTCAACTTCCATACTTGAATCATTTGTGCTACCGCTGCTGCTTCGACGCTACTTTGACATCTTCGCTTCTATTTAAATAAATAAATAAGCTGAAGCTAGACATCAGTAAACACCACCACAGACACCACAAGCACGCCTTCTCCTCGTACTTCCGCCTCACGCGGGAACACGGACGCTCTAAATACTTCGAATTCCAATGCCAGTATATTGTAAACCACGGGTTCTTTAATGCTAGCGGGTCGTCGCGACCCTAGTTAACATCATGGTGCACGTCTCGTGACGGGTGTCACGGCGTAGTTAAATGTATGCGATACATTTCTCAAATATAAGCGCTCAGTCATCTGTACATCATGGTAGGTTCCCACGACGTGCAATATGCGTTCAACTTATCAATGTTCATGTGTCCTGCAGTTCACATTATGACGCGCAGTTAGCTGCGGTCTTCATCGATCCATGAGCCGAGTGATCCACTGCCGAGGGTGACTAACTTGCGTAAGCCGCCGCTGTGCGCGTATACCCGTTCCCCGTAGGGAGGAGCAAGCCGCCGCTTAGAGACGAAGCATAAAGTGTCCTCATTCCACATAGGGCAAGCTGGATTAATCCATTTTACCCAGGACGGCCGAAGCGGCGTGGACCAGGGGAGAACTGAACCTTATACTTCACACCACAGTAAGTCTACGTGTCCTCTTCCACATAGGGCAAGCTAGAACTAACTATCTTACCCAGGACTGCCGAAGCAGCGTGGACCAGGGGAGGAACACACTTTTCATGGAAACGTAAGGCATCCATGACTGCCATAACGTAAGCCGCCGCTGTGCGCGTATACCCGTTCCCCGTAGGGAGGAGCAAGCCGCCGCTTAGAGACGAAGCATAAAGTGTCCTCATTCCACATAGGGCAAGCTGGATTAATCCATTTTACCCAGGACGGCCGAAGCGGCGTGGACCAGGGGAGAACTGAACTTTATACTTCACACCACAGTAAGTCTACGTGTCCTCTTCCACATAGGGCAAGCTAGAACTAACTATCTTACCCAGGACTGCCGAAGCAGCGTGGACCAGGGGAGGAACACACTTTTCATAGAAACGTAAGGCATCCATGACTGCCATAGTGCGTAAGCCGCCGCTGTGCGCGTAAACCCGTTCCCCGTAGGGAGGAGTCAAGCCGCCGCTTAGAGACGAAGTATTAAGTGTCCTCTTCCACATAGGGCAAGCTAGAATGAACTATCTTACCCAGGACCGCCGAAGCAGCGTGGACCAGGGGAGAACTGAACTTTATACTTCACACCACAGTATTGAGTAATGTGCCCTCTTCCACATAGGGCAAGCTGGAATGTTCCATTTTACCCAGGACGGCCGAAGCGGCGTGGACCAGTGGAGGACTACACAATCATGAGGTTTGATATCGACTTGTGTGTTTCAATAGGGTACCGATGGTATGTTTTGAACCGATTTGATTTAGCCATTCTGAAGTCATCACTTGGTTGAAGCGCTGAACTAGGGAGGCATCGTTTACATATATATTGGTTTTCGCATGCTCTACTAGGTTAATGTCATGAGGTTGGCTATCGAGCATGCCCAAGTGATGACTTGATTGTGTGCTTGCTTGAAGAATTCTTCACATTTCATACCATCGGTTAGTTGTCGAATCATTCCTCGATCATAACCTTCGTTCTTGGTTCATGTATGCTCTCTTCCACATAGGGCAAGCTAGAATTAACTATCTTACCCAGGACCGCCGAAGCAGCGTGGACCAGGGGAGAACTATACTTTGTCTTGTATGCCCTCTTCCACATAGGGCAAGCTAGAATTAACTATCTTACCCAGGACCGCCGAAGCAGCGTGGACCAGAGGAGGACTATACTTTGTTCATAACACCACAGTATTGAGTAATGTGCCCTCTTCCACATAGGGCAAGCTAGAATGAACTATCTTACCCAGGACCGCCGCAGCGGCGTGGACCAGTGGAGGACTACACAATTAAGAGGTTTGATATCGACTTGTGTGTTTCAATAGGGTACCGATGGTATGTTTTGAACCGATTTGATTTAGCCATTCTGAAGTCATCACTTGGTTGAAGCGCTGAACCAGGGAGGCATCGTTTACATTACTTGTATATATATTGGTTTTCGCATGCTCTACTAGGTTAATGTCATGAGGTTGGCTATCGAGCATGCCCAAGTGATGACTTGATTGTGTGCTTGCTTGAATTCTTCACATTTCATACCATCGGTTAGTTGTCGAATCATTCCTCGATCATAACCTTCGTTCTTGGTTCATGTATGCTCTCTTCCACATAGGGCAAGCTAGAATTAACTATCTTACCCAGGACTGCCGAAGCAGCGTGGACCAGGGGAGAACTATACTTTGTCTTGTATGCCCTCTTCCACATAGGGCAAGCTAGAATTAACTATCTTACCCAGGACTGCAAAGCAGCGTGGACCAGTGGAGGACTATACTTTGTTCATTACACCACAGTATTAAGTATGGTGTCCTCTTCCACCATAGGGCAAGCTAGAACTAACTATCTTACCCAGGACCGCCGAAGCAGTGTGGACCAGGGGAGGACTATACTTTATACTTCACACACTAGCCATACTGAAGTCATCACTTGGTTGAAGCGCTGAACTACGGCGGGGTAATCGTTTACAGGTTATAATCATATAGCTGCATGCTCATTAGTAGATAATGGAATATTGTATGGCAATATGAGCATGCCCAAGTGATGACTTTGTTTCAAGCTCAACAGGTAGGGTATTGAGTCCTCTTCCACATAGGGCAAGCTAGAATGAACTATCTTACCCAGGACCGCCGGAGCAGCGTGGACCAGTGGAGGACTATACCTTGTCCATTACACCACAGTATTAAGTATTGTGTCCTCTTCCACATAGGGCAAGCTAGAATTAACTATCTTACCCAGGACCGCCGAAGCAGCGTGGACCAGATGAGGACTATACTTTATACTTCACACCACAGTTTTGAGTACGCCTTGCATAAAGTATCTAGTTTGAACCACGAGGGCTCACAATGTAGAACCGCGAGGGCTCTAGTACCGATTCTCTCGGTACGGCTTGGTCCGTGTTCCTTTATGCTTGTACTCTAAGTATTAAGTATTGTGTCCTCCTCCACATAGGGCAAGCTAGAATTAACTATCTTACCCAGGACTGCAAAGCAGCGTGGACCAGATGAGGACTATACTTTATACTTCACACACTAGCCATACTGAAGTCATCACTTGGTGGGGGTGAACTACGGCGGTATCTATCGTTTTGGTTCGGTCTATATTGGGTCGCTTGCATGCTCATTCGAATATAATGTAATTGTGTATGGCAATATGAGCATGCCCAAGTGATGACTTTGTTTCAAGCTCAACAGGTAGGGTATTGAGTCCTCTTCCACATAGGGCAAGCTAGAATGAACTATCTTACCCAGGACCGCCGGAGCAGCGTGGACCAGTGGAGGACTCTATACTTTATACTTCACACCACAGTATTGAGTACGACTTGCATAAAGCCCCTAATGAGAACCACGAGGGCTCTCTCAATGTAGAACCACGAGGGCTCTAGTACCGATTCTCTCGGTACGGCTTGGTCCGTGTTCCTTTATGCTTGTACTCGCAGAAAGTCTCAACCCGGAGGTCTTGACTTTGATTGTCATAGTTGGACTACGACGGGGCATCCGACCATTGCTGATCGAACACCCCTGATTCACCATCTTTCGGGTAGGCGGTACGCGTACCTCCGGACGCGGAAGTCTCAACCCGGAGGTCTTGACTTTGATTGTCATAGTTGGACTACGACGGGGTATCCGACTCATCGAATACCCCAGAAGCACACCATCTTTCGGGTAGGCGGTACGCGTACCTCCGGACGCGGAAGTCTCAACCCGGAGGTCTTGACTTTGATTGTCATAGTTGGACTACGACGGGGTATCCGACTCATCGAATACCCCAGAAGCACACCATCTTTCGGGTAGGCGGTACGCGTACCTCCGGACGCGGAAAGTCTCAACCCGGAGGTCTTGACTTTGGTTGTCATAGTTGGACTATGACGGGGCATCCGACCATTGCTGATCGAACACCCCTGTTACACCATCTTTCGGATAGGCGGTGCGCGACACCACCGACGCGGAAAGTCTCAACCCGGAGGTCTTGACTTTGTATTGTTGGATAGTCCTCTTCCACTATAGGGCAAGCTGGAAATATTCCATTTTACCCAGGACTGCCGAGGCAGCGTGGACCAGGGGAGAACTTCACGGAATCTTCAGGCATCCATGATTGCCATAGTGCGTAAGCCGCCGCTGTGCGCGTCAACTCGTTCCCCGTGAGGAGGAGTCTAGCCGCCGCTAAAAGACGAAGCATTAAGTGTCCTCATTCCACTATAGGGCAAGCTAGAATTAACTATCTTACCCAGGACCGCCGAAGCAGCGTGGACCAGGCGAAGACTATACTTTATACTTCACACCACAGTATTGAGTACGACTTGCATAAAGCCCCTAATGAGAACCACGAGGGCTCTCTCAATGTAGAACCACGAGGGCTCTAGTACCGATTCTCTCGGTACGGCTTGGTCCGTGTTCCTTTATGCTTGTACTCGCGGAAAGTCTCAACCCGGAGGTCTTGACTTTGATTGTCATAGTTGGACTACGACGGGGCATCCGACCATTGCTGACCGAACACCCCTGATTCATCATCTTTCGGATAGGAGGTGCGCCCACCTCCGACGCGGAAGTCTCAACCCGGAGGTTCGGACTTAGAGTTTTTCCCATTTAAAAGTTTTTCTCTTAGCCATACTGAAGTCATCACTTGGTGAACGATTGAACTAGGGCGGGTTAATCGTTTATAGGTATCATGTGGTTTGCATGCTCTCTTAGGTTAAGGTCATGTGGTTGGCTATCGAGCATGCCCAAGTGATGACTTTGTTTCACGCTTGCTTGATTTCTTCATGATTCCCTGTTATATAGTGTAATCATTCGAGAACAGGGAATCTTTGGTTTTGCTCAACAGGTATTGGATGTCAACTTGGTATCTAGATCGCATTAAGTCTCAACCCTTAGGTTCGGACTTGTATAGTAACATCTTGTTACGGTCTTGAGTCTCAACCCGCAGGTTCGGACTACTTAGTGTTTGATCGAATATAATATGGCAACTTGTGCCTAAGTCTCAACCCGCAGGTTCGGACTTCTGTTTATTTGGCCAATGTATGTATAAGGCAACTTGTGCCTAAGTCTCAACCCGCAAGTTCGGACTTGTGTATTTGTTCGAAGTCATGTATAAGGCAACGTGTGCCTAAGTCTCAACTCGCAGGTTCGGACTTGTTAGTGTTTCGTCAACTTTCATATGGCAACTTGTGCCTAAGTCTCAACCCGCAGGTTCGGACTTGTGTATTTGTTCGAAGTCATGTATAAGGCAACTTGTGCCTAAGTCTCAACCCGCAGGTTCGGACTTGTGTATTTGTTCGAAGTCATGTATAAGGCAACGTGTGCCTAAGTCTCAACCCGCAGGTTCGGACTTGTTAGTGTTTCGTCAACTTTCATATGGCAACTTGTGCCTGAGTCTCAACCCGCAGGTTCGGACTTCTATAGTGTTTCGTCAATTATCATATGGCAACTTGTGCCGAAGTCTCAACCCGCAGGTTCGGACTTCTGGAAGGATCACTTGGCCACTAATGATCCTTCCGCAGGTTCACCTACGGAAACCTTGTTACGACTTTTACTTCCTCTAAATCATCAAGTTCGGTCAACTTCGATAAAGCAGACGCGGTTCACGAGGATCCAGCGAACGATCATCTCCAAAGACCTCACTAAATAATCCATCGGTAGTAGCGACGGGCGGTGTGTACAAAGGGCAGGGACGTATTCAACGCTGGCTGATGACCAGCACTTACTAGAAGTTCCGAGTTCATATGGACCATTGCAATCCATAATCCCTACTAAGTGAGTATTTGAGTGATTTCCCGTTCCTCTCGGAATAGGAGACACGCTGCTACCCACATTGTAGCACGCGTGTAGCCCAGAACATCTAAGGGCATCACGGACCTGTTATCGCTCGATCTCATTTTGCTAAACACAAATTGTCCTGCTAAGCAGCGTACCGTAAGTGCACTTGCGCACACGAACAGCGAAGGTGTCAGGTCATACTCCACCGAAAGGTCCTAACCCGTTCCAATCGGCATCGACGCATTAACGCTGACTGCGTTCTAGTTAGCATATGTGAGTCACGTTCGTTATCGGAATTAACCAGACAAATCAATCCACGAACTAAGAACGGCCATGCACCACTACCCTTAAATTTGAGAAAGAGCTATTAATCTGTCTCACCTCCATAAGTTCGGACCTGGTAAGTTTTCCCGTGTTGAGTCAAATTGAACCGCAAGCTCCATTTCATTGTGGTGCCCTTCCGTCAATTCCTTTAAGTTTCAACTTTGCAACCATACTTCCCCCGGAACCTGACTTTGGTTTCCCGGAAGCTACTGAGAGCACCTGGTTGTAGCGTCTCCCAATTGCTAGTTGGCATCGTTTACGGTTAGAACTAGGGCGGTATCTAATCGCCTTCGATCCTCTAACTTTCGTTCTTGATTAAAGAAAGCATCCTTGACAAATGCCTTCGCTTTAGTTAGTCTTACGACGGTCTACGAATTTCACCTCTCGCGCCGTAATACTAGTGTCCCCAACTACTTCTGTTAATCATTACCTCCGGTCTGAGTACAAACCAATGAAAGATTAGACCAAGGTCGTATTCCATTATTCCATGCAAGATTATTCTAGGGCGTTTGGGCACCCTGCTTTAAGCACTCTAATTTGTTCAAGGTAAACGTGAGCGGTCGAGCTCTATGTTACACTTGCACCCGTTGAAGGGCACACCATGACACAGACTTGGTGCCCTACCACACCATTGAGTCGCAACCAGATTCCGACTTGGCCCACCGACCACGGGTTGACCGGGTCGGCGGAGCCGGACTGTGTTGGACAAGTATCAACTTCGAACGTTTTAACCGCAACAATTTTAATATACGCTAGTGGAGCTGGAATTACCGCGGCTGCTGGCACCAGACTTGCCCTCCACTTGATCCTCGTAGAAGGATTTATGCTCTACTCATTCCAATTATGAAACATCATTAAAGAGTTTCATATTGTTATTTCTCGTCACTACCTCCCCGTCCCGGGATTGGGTAATTTACGCGCCTGCTGCCTTCCTTGGATGTGGTAGCCATTTCTCAGGCTCCCTCTCCGGAATCGAACCCTGATTCCCCGTTACCCGTTGCAACCATGGTAGTCCTCTATACTACCATCCATAGTTGATAGGGCAGATATTTGCGAGATCTGTCGTCGGTGCGAGACCATACGATCAGCATCATTATCCAGACTTCAACTCAATGACACGGAGAACCCGCGATTGGTTTGACTAATAAGTGCACCAGTTCCCGCGAGGGTCCTGGCATGTTGCATGTATTAGCTCTAGATTTTCCACAGTTATCCAAGTAACTAGGTTGATGATCTCGTAAATTATAGCTGTTATACTGAGCCTTATGCGGTTTCACATTAAATCTGTTTGTACTTAGACATGCATGGCTTAACCTTTGAGACGAGCGTATATTACTGGTAGGATCAACCAGAATTCCGACTTTGCGTTCGAATGTTCATTGTCCCATTGCACCCGGAGGAGCAAACACCACGTTCTATATGTTGTCAAGTCCGGTAGCACACGGGAGGCGAGCCCCCGTGCGAACCTCATTGCCCTCGTATCACACACACCCGATGCACCGGACAGGCACTTGAGCGGCATTCGACTCCGCTAAGCGCACGTGCGCCCGATTGTGCATGCGCTGACGGGGCCTTCATACCCCTACCACAGCGACCTTATGCCAAACTTCCATGAATACTTAGGTGAGCTGACAAGGGCCTTCATTTCCCTACCATCAACTAAAGGACACGCTAGCGCGTCCGATCATTGCAACTGCGGGGCTTTCATACCCCAATCACCACAGTACGCAATTCACCAGAGTTTAATCACAACCCCCCCGGACATGGCACACTATTAACTTGCAACAAAACTTAGTGTGTGCCGGGCACATCGGTTCCACAAAATCATTCCCGATGTACCCCAATTGGGGTTGTGAACGCATCCATGGTCCTCTGACACACCCAACCAAGCGTGGATACTACATACCTCAAACACCCAGTACACTAACAGACAAATCAACATATGGTTGCTTTCCCCCAGACATTTGCCAATCACTTGGCACCCGGACGGGAACTCGCTCCTGATTGCGCCAATGCCACCCATTTGCCAAGAGCGAGTTCTGTATGTAGATTTCATTTGGAAAGACAACCGTGTACTGGATATTCTATCCGACGATTACAGATGACGAGTACGAGACTCGACTACACTCACGGATAATACATTTTGGGTCGAGATTGCTTTCGGGGTTTTCGATTGGTCTTGCGCTTGTAAACGTATAACTTTGACTTGTGGTAACCTCGGTATGTTAGTCGATCACGTGGTTGTGAACTGGTAAGGGTGGGCAATCTGTTCACTTGCACTCTGGGTAGGAATAGGTGAGCGCTATAGGTTAAGATCATTGTATGGTTCCATCGTGATGACTTTCGCTAGATAGTAGGATGTTTGGATAGTTATAACGTTTCTGGCCATTTGTTCATAGTGTTCGGTTCATTGAGGAATTCGATTGGTCTTTGCTTCACACACGTGGTCGATCACTTGGATGTGAACTAGGGTGAGAATAAGGTGTTCACTAGTGCTCTTAGGTTTTGGATCAGTACTGAGCACTTGATTGGTTTCGCATAATATGTATCCATAGTGATGACTCTTTCCAGCTTAAGATTTCGTTACCAGTTTCGAATCCTCCCCACGTTCGCTTTTACTTGGTTAGGTTTTCGAGTGTAGATTTGAAAGCAATCTCATGTATGTATCCCATCTGATATAAGCCACTGACAGTTCATGTCACCTCGTTCAACTCTCGCTGGGTCACAGAAGTATGTTACTGCGCCCATTATCCCTACTCGGATAGGTTCGGTTCGTTCGTTTTATACTACGGTGAGTAAACTCAATTTGTGCATCGCATAGCCATGGAAAGCAAGCTTTCGCGGGCCTCTTCGACTGTTTTGATACGAGCTGTGCCCGTGATGCTTGTCATCCCAGGATACTAGACCCCTTTGGACGACCGCATGACCATCAGAAAGTAAATTCCACGTTCGATTTGGGGTGTGAACCCCGAACATAAAGTCTTTGTGTAGAACCACGAGGGCTCTATAGTACCGATTCTCTCGGTACGCTTGGTCCGTGTTCCTTTATGTTCGTACTCTTGTGAATAAGATTCACGTTCGTTTTGGGATATTTGCTACTGTCACCGTTTGAGTACTATGGGGCTTGAACCCCTAACATAAAGTCTTTGTGTAGAACCACGAGGGTTCTATAGTACCGATTCTCTCGGTACGCTTGGTCCGTGTTCCTTTATGTTCGTACTCTTGTGTGTATAATATTCATGTTCGGTTTGGGATATTTGCTACTTTCACCAGGGTCCCGTTCTTCATACAAGTCTGCCTTGCTAATGTGGTAACTTTATAGTGTAGTTCTGACATCCCAATTTTGGGACTTAGCCGATTTTTCGTATATTTCCATATGACCCATAGGGTCCCTTTCTTCATACAAGCTTGCCTAGGGCGATCGGTCAAAACTTGTCTTACTATTCGATTGGTCTTCGCACTTTCACCCTAGGCAGTTCGCCTAGGTCTGTCTTCTTGAGGAGGCCAAAACCCGAAATAAGGAGGTTCGGCCGACCCTGAAACCTCCCCTGTCTGAACTACACTAACCCGATTTTTCAGGGTCCTCAGCGCCATACAACTTTGCCTAGGTCACTTGTACTCTTGACTTAGGCCATCCGACTTGGTCCGTGTTTCTTCCTAGGGTTCACCTAGGTACTTTGCCTTGCTTGATGTGGTAACTTTTTAGTGTAGTTCAGACATCCTAATTTTGGGACTTAGCCGATTTTTCATGTATTTCCATATGACCCATAGGGTCCCTTTCTTCATACAAGCTTGCCTAGGGCGATCGGTCAAAACTTGTCTTACGATTCGATTGGTCTTCGCACTTTCACCCTAGGCAGTTCGCCTAGGTCTGTCTTCTTGAGGAGGCCAAAACCCGAAATAAGGAGGTCCAGCCGACCCTGAAACCTCCCCTGTCTTAACTACACTAACCCGATTTTTCATGGTCCTTAGCGCCATACAACTTTGCCTAGGTCACTTGTACTCTTGACTTAGGCCATCTGACTTGGTCCGTGTTTCTTCCTAGGGTTCACCTAGGTACTTTGCCTTGCTTGATGTGGTAACTTTTTAGTGTAGTTCAGACATCCCAATTTTGGGACTTAGCCGATTTTTCATGTATTTCCATATGACCCATAGGGTCCCTTTCTTCATACAAGCTTGCCTAGGGCGATCGGTCAAAACTTGTCTTACTATTCGATTGGTCTTCGCACTTTCACCCTAGGCAGTTTGCCTAGGTCTGTCTTCTTGAGGAGGCCAAAACCCGAAATAAGGAGGTTCAGCCGACCCAGAAACCTCCCCTGTCTGAACTACACTAACCCGATTTTTCAGGGTCCTCAGCGCCATACAACTTTGCCTAGGTCACTTGTACTCTTGACTTAGGCCATCTGACTTGGTCCGTGTTTCTTCCTAGGGTTCACCTAGGTACTTTGCCTTGCTTGCTGTGGTAACTTTTTAGTGTAGTTCAGACATCCCAATTTTGGGACTTAGCCGATTTTTCATGTATTTCCATATGACCCATAGGGTCCCTTTCTTCATACAAGCTTGCCTAGGGCGATCGGTCAAAACTTGTCTTACTATTCGATTGGTCTTCGCACTTTCACCCTAGGCAGTTTGCCTAGGTCTGTCTTCTTGAGGAGGCCAAAACCCGAAATAAGGAGGTTCAGCCGACCCAGAAACCTCCCCTGTCTGAACTACACTAACCCGATTTTTCAGGGTCCTCAGCGCCATACAACTTGGCCTAGGTCACTTGTACTCTTGACTTAGGCCATCTGACTTGGTCCGTGTTTCTTCCTAGGGTTCACCTAGGTACTTTGCCTTGCTTGCTGTGGTAACTTTTTAGTGTAGTTCAGACATCCCAATTTTGGGACTTAGCCGATTTTTCATGTATTTCCATATGACCCATAGGGTCCCTTTCTTCATACAAGCTTGCCTAGGGCGATCGGTCAAAACTTGTCTTACTATTCGATTGGTCTTCGCACTTTCACCCTAGGCAGTTTGCCTAGGTGTAGCTTCTTGAGGAGGTCAAAACCCAAAATAAGGAGGTTCAGCCGACCCAAAAACCTCCCCTGTCTAAACTACACTAACCAGATTTTTCAGGGTCCTCACCGTCATACAACTTTGCCTAGGTCACTTGTTCTCTTGACTTAGGCCATCTGACTTGGTCCGTGTTTCTTGCTAGGGTTCACCTAGGTACTTTGCCTTGCTTGATGTGGTAACTTTTTAGTGTAGTTCAGACATCCCAATTTTGGGACTTAGCCGATTTTTCATGTATTTCCATATGACCCATAGGGTCCCTTTCTTCATACAAGCTTGCCTAGGGCGATCGGTCAAAACTTGTCTTACTATTCGATTGGTCTTCGCACTTTCACCCTAGGCAGTTTGCCTAGGTGTAGCTTCTTGAGGAGGTCAAAACCCAAAATAAGGAGGTTCAGCCGACCCAAAAACCTCCCTTGTCTAAACTACACTAACCAGATTTTTCAGGGTCCTCACCGTCATACAACTTTGCCTAGGTCACTTGCACTCTTGACTTAGGCCATCTGACTTGGTCCGTGTTTCTTGCTAGGGTTCACCTAGGTAGTTTGCCTTGCTTGATGTGGTAACTTTTTAGTGTAGTTCTGACATCCCAATTTTGGGACTTAGCCGATTTTTCATGTATTTCCATATGACCCATAGGGTCCCTTTCTTCATACAAGCTTGCCTAGGGCGATCGGTCAAAACTTGTCTTACTATTCGATTGGTCTTCGCACTTTCACCCTAGGCAGTTTGCCTAGGTGTAGCTTCTTGAGGAGGTCAAAACCCAAAATAAGGAGGTTCAGCCGACCCAAAAACCTCCCCTGTCTAAACTACACTAACCAGATTTTTCAGGGTCCTCACCGTCATACAACTTTGCCTAGGTCACTTGCACTCTTGACTTAGGCCATCTGACTTGGTCCGTGTTTCTTGCTAGGGTTCACCTAGGTAGTTTGCCTTGCTTGATGTGGTAACTTTTTAGTGTAGTTCTGACATCCCAATTTTGGGACTTAGCCGATTTTTCATGTATTTCCATATGACCCATAGGGTCCCTTTCTTCATACAAGCTTGCCTAGGGCGATCGGTCAAAACTTGTCTTACTATTCGATTGGTCTTCGCACTTTCACCCTAGGCAGTTTGCCTAGGTGTAGCTTCTTGAGGAGGTCAAAACCCAAAATAAGGAGGTTCAGCCGACCCAAAAACCTCCCCTGTCTAAACTACACTAACCAGATTTTTCAGGGTCCTCACCGTCATACAACTTTGCCTAGGTCACTTGTTCTCTTGACTTAGGCCATCTGACTTGGTCCGTGTTTCTTGCTAGGGTTCACCTAGGTAGTTTGCCTTGCTTGATGTGGTAACTTTTTAGTGTAGTTCTGACATCCCAATTTTGGGACTTAGCCGATTTTTCATGTATTTCCATATGACCCTTAGGGTCCCTTTCTTCATACAAGCTTGCCTAGGGCGATCGGTCAAAACTTGTCTTACTATTCGATTGGTCTTCGCACTTTCACCCTAGGCAGTTTGCCTAGGTGTAGCTTCTTGATGAGGCCAAAACCCAAAATAAGGGGGTTCGGCCGACCCAAAAACCTACCCTGTCTAAACTACACTAACCAGATTTTTCAGGGTCCTCAGCGCCATACAACTTTGCCTAGGTCACTTGTTCTATTGACTTAGGCCATCTGACTTGGTCCGTGTTTCTTCCTAGGGTTCACCTAGGTACTTTGCCTTGCTTGGTGTGGTAACTTTTTAGTGTAGTTCTGACATCCTCATTTTGGGACTTAGCCGATTTTTCGTAAAATACCATATGACCCATATGGGTCCTTTCCTTCATATAAGTTTGCCTTGCTTGGTATGGTAACATTTGAGTGTAGTTCTGACATCCCCATTTTGGGACTTAGCCGATTTTTCGTAAAATACCATATGACCCATCAGGGTCCTTTGCTTCATATAAGTTTGCCTTGCTTGGTGTGGTAACATTTGAGTGTAGTTCTGACATCCCCATTTTGGGACTTAGCCGATTTTTCGTAAAATACCATATGACCCATCAGGGTCCTTCGCTTCATATAAGTTTGCCTTGCTTGGTGTGGTAACATATGAGTGTAGTTCTGACATCCCCATTTTGGGACTTAGCCGATTTTTCGTAAAATACCATATGACCCATCAGGGTCCTTGCCTTCATATAAGTTTGCCTTGCTTGGTGTGGTAACATTTTAGTGTAGTTCTGACATCACCATTTTGGGACTTAGCCGATTTTTCGTAAAATACCATATGACCCATCAGGGTCCTTGCCTTCATATAAGTTTGCCTTGCTTGGTGTGGTAACATTTTAGTGTAGTTCTGACATCACCATTTTGGGACTTAGCCGATTTTTCGTAAAATACCATATGACCCATCAGGGTCCTTTGCTTCATATAAGTTTGCCTTGCTTGGTGTGGTAACACATGAGTGTAGTTCTGACATCCCCATTTTGGGACTTAGCCGATTTTTCGACCAATACCATATGACCCATCAGGGTCCTTTGCTTCATATAAGTTTGCCTTGCTTGGTGTGGTAACATTTGAGTGTAGTTCTGACATCATCATTTTGGGACTTAGCCGATTTTTCGTAAAATACCATATGACCCATCAGGGTCCTTGCCTTCATATAAGTTTGCCTTGCTTGGTGTGGTAACATTTGAGTGTAGTTCTGACATCATCATTTTGGGACTTAGCCGATTTTTCGTAAAATACCATATGACCCATCAGGGTCCTTGCCTTCATATAAGTTTGCCTTGCTTGGTGTGGTAACATTTTAGTGTAGTTCTGACATCACCATTTTGGGACTTAGCCGATTTTTCGTAAAATACCATATGACCCATCAGGGTCCTTGCCTTCATATAAGTTTGCCTTGCTTGGTGTGGTAACATTTTAGTGTAGTTCTGACATCACCATTTTGGGACTTAGCCGATTTTTCGTAAAATACCATATGACCCATCAGGGTCCTTTGCTTCATATAAGTTTGCCTTGCTTGGTGTGGTAACACATGAGTGTAGTTCTGACATCCCCATTTTGGGACTTAGCCGATTTTTCGACCAATACCATATGACCCATCAGGGTCCTTTGCTTCATATAAGTTTGCCTTGCTTGGTGTGGTAACATTTGAGTGTAGTTCTGACATCCCCATTTTGGGACTTAGCCGATTTTTCGATCAATACCATATGACCCATCAGGGTCCTTGCCTTCATATAAGTTTGCCTTGCTTGGTGTGGTAACATATGAGTGTAGTTCTGACATCCCCATTTTGGGACTTAGCCGATTTTTCGTATAATACCATATGACCCATCAGGGACCTTGCCTTCATATAAGTTTGCCTTGCTTGGTGTGGTAACATTTGAGTGTAGTTCTGACATCCCCATTTTGGGACTTAGCCGATTTTTCGTAAAGTACCATATGACCCATCAGGGTCCTTTGCTTCATATAAGTTTGCCTTGCTTGGTGTGGTAACATTTGAGTGTAGTTCTGACATCCCCATTTTGGGACTTAGCCGATTTTTCGTAAAGTACCATATGACCCATCAGTGTCCTTTGCTTCATATAAGTTTGCCTTGCTTGGTGTGGTAACATATGAGTGTAGTTCTGACATCCCCATTTTGGGACTTAGCCGATTTTTCGTAAAATACCATATGACCCATCAGGGTCCTTTGCTTCATATAAGTTTGCCTTGCTTGGTGTGGTAACACATGAGTGTAGTTCTGACATCCCCATTTTGGGACTTAGCCGATTTTTCGACCAATACCATATGACCCATCAGGGTCCTTTGCTTCATATAAGTTTGCCTTGCTTGGTGTGGTAACATTTGAGTGTAGTTCTGACATCCCCATTTTGGGACTTAGCCGATTTTTCGACCAATACCATATGACCCATCAGGGTCCTTTGCTTCATATAAGTTTGCCTTGCTTGGTGTGGTAACATTTGAGTGTAGTTCTGACATCCCCATTTTGGGACTTAGCCGATTTTTCGATCCATCCTATATGACCCATCAGGGTCCTTTTTCTTCATATAAGTTTCCCAAGACTTAGTGCTTTTTACCTTTGGACACCAATATCACCCTTACGGGTTTCTTTGATCTTCTCACTTTGTATTGACCAAATGTAGGTCTTGCCATGCCAAACATATAATTGTTCTACACCAAGTCTCTATCTCGTACCGCCAGCTCGGTACATTCGATCAACCTGCCCTTAAGGCACCCGGGACTTAGCCATTTTTTCACATTTTTCATGATTTTGAGGCAACTTTTCTCGACTTTGTCACCTTATATCACCAAGATCCTTTCCCTTTAGCGCTTCACTCTGTTCGTATGATATTTAGCGCTGACTATCACCTTTCTATCGCTGACCTCAACTTCTTATTCGGTGCCATAGAGCCAGAGATATTTGGTGTATGCTGTTATAAGGGAAGTTTGTCACTTTTTCAAAGGCCCACTTTGGGACGCCCATATCTCACCTTCACGTATCTTCGATCTTCTTGTCGTCTATGGACGAAACTTAGGTCTTGTATTGGCCAACTTATAAATGTTCTACGGCCAAGCCGTATCTCTTACCGCTAGCCCGGTATTCATGGACTTAGTCGGATTTTCGCCTCTCGTGGTAACAATTTCTGACTTTGACTCACAATAACACCCGAACGGTCACATGCTAGCGCTTTGCTTGGTAGGAATTATAGTTAGCGCTACCTTTTCTCTTTCCATCGATACCTTGTTCGTTCCATTCCATGCCATACAGCCGAAGTTATGATGTTTCCCGTTTTCCATATCATGTGGAGCTTATGCTCTGGGAAAACCATCTAACACCTGTACCACCCTTTTGGGTACCACCGATCTCGTCACTATGTTCGGGCCAAATATAGGTTATAACATGCCCAACATATAATTGTTCTACACCAAGTCTCTATCTCTTACCGCCTGCTCGGTATTTTACTCGTAAGTCCAAATTTCACAACTTGTACTTTTTGGCCCAATGTACTCGAGTTTCAATTTTGGTAACATTTTTCGACTTTGACACTTAATAACTTCCAAATCATGCTAGTTAGCGCTTTGCTTTCTTCTAGTCGTATCTAGCGCTGGGTGTTACCTTTCCAAAACATATCCTAGCTTAACAATCCATGCCATACAGCCGGAGCTATACGGTGCACAAGTCAAATCCATTTTAGCCATGTTTCATTTTTGCCAATTTTTGACCACTCGTATCACCCTTCCAGAGTGGTCCGATCTTCTCGCTGTCTATGGACGACTTTTAGGTCTCGTAGAGGCAAACTTATAAGTATTCTACGTCAACCCGCTATCTCTTACCGCCTGCTCGGTATTCTTGGTCTTGTGTGATTTTTGGAAATTTTGGTATTATTTTTCCACTTTGTCGCTTAATAACTCAGTTTTGCTCAACACTTAGCGCTTCGGTTGTTTGGGATTATAGTTAGCGCTCGGTTCGACCTTTCCAACACTGATCTTAGCTTGTCGATCCGTTCCATACAGCCTGAGTTATTCGCGATACCGTGTTTCAACCCATTTCTCAAGTCTCGTTTTGGTCCAACTTTGAACCAGCCATATCACCCTGATGGGTACCTCCGATCTTCTCGCTCTATATTGGCCAAAGTTAGGTCTTGTGGTAACGTACTTGTGATTGTTCTACGCCGTGTTCGTAGCTCTTATCGTTCGCCCGCTATTTTCGATCATAAGGTGAATTTTCGCCTCTAAACCACCATTTTTCACCTTTGCCCTCTAATATGACCGACTTGCTCAACACCTAGCGCTTCGCTTGGTAGGACACATAGCTAGCGCTCGTCAAGACCTTTCCAACGCATATCCAAGCTTTCCGATCCGAGCCATACAGCCTGAGCTATAGGCGATACCGTTTTTCCCATTTTCTTGGTCACATGCACTTTAGGGTACCCCTTTTTGCCTTTGACCCTTAATACCTCCTCCGGGTCACTAGTAGGCGCTTAGCTTGGTAGGAAACATAGCTAGAGCAGGCCTTCACCTTTCCAAAACTGCCGAAAGTGTATCGATCCGACATCTAGAACCAAAGTTATGGTCATTCCCATCATGCTCTACTTTCATGGTCAACCTCCACCAAGCACACCTAGGTTGGACCAACTTTCACCAACTCATCTCGAACCCCAAATTTGCTTCGACCTACTAGGTTTCCCTAGTAAAGTGGTCAAAACATCCATTACAACACGACTGGTCTTTCTGGTGGTCGACCTAGGCGACTTTGTTCGACGACCACCACCCCATGGAACTAAAAGACGTCCCTTGATACGGACCACCGATACATTTTCCGGCCTGTCTAAACTACACTCATCGAAATTTTTTTGGGTCCCCACCGTCATACAAGTTTGCCTAGGTCAAGTTTTTCTTCCGGATCGGCCGCGGACCTCACTTTTCATTATCTAGGGAGGCCATAGGGCCCCAAAAGGGGTTTTTTAAAATTTTCGACACTTTCGACTTTGGTCGGATTTTTTCCGATTTTGGTCCGACCTAGGGACTTGGTGGTCCAAGGAGCCTCGGGACCAAACTTTTTTCTCAGGGGTCCCTACCTCCATACAACTTTGCCTAGGTCAATTTTTTGTTCCAAATCGACCGCGGATTTCACTTTTCAATATCTGGGGCTCGTGTAGAGTCCGAATATGAGGTTTTCTCATTTTTCGACATTTTCGACTTTTTTCGACTTTTTTCGGGTTTTTCGACCTAGGGGTCCGCCGAACAAATTTTGGGTCAAAAATTTTTATTGAACTAGTCGAAAGTACGCAAAAAGATAAGACTTTTTGCCGAAGACACCATGCCCCGGAACCGACTCCTTCCCCTTCAAAATTGGGGACAAACGTGATTTTTGAAACTTTTCCTTAGGGAGCCCAAGACTTAGAAAATTTTCAAATTCTCGAATTTTCGATTGCGAGCTAGCGCTTTGCGGTCTTCGGCAATGTTGTAGATCTCGACGAGATAAGACTTTTTGGTCAAGGGACATTTTGCCCTCCGACCCCTCCTTCCCCCCGCAAATCGCCCCCCAAAGTGCAATTTTTGCATTTTCACCTCTTTGCACGCACTGTTCGGCCCAAATGGCCACTTTCTATGGGTCTGAGCGCTTTGCGGTCTTCGGCAAACTTTTAGAGCGTACCAAGCCCTAATTATAATTCTTCTACACCACCTTCGTACCTCTTCATCCCTGGCCGCTATTCGCGTACCAAGGTAATTTTTGTTCATTTTGTCAACATTTTTCATCTTTGACTGCTTATATCGGCCTTGCCATGAACCGATAGCGCTTCGCTGTGTTCTAACGTAAGTTAGTACTACTCAATACCTTTCCAAATCATGTCTTAGATTGTCATTTGCTTGCTTACAGCCGGAGCTATGAGCGATACCGTAAAAAGTACCGAAACTTGGAAAAATCCTTGGATCGCCCATATCCCCCCTTTGGGGACCAGATATCGAAAAAAGTTCTGATTCAAAAAGTTGCGCATTAACGTGTTCTAGTTATGCCTAGAACATTTCACTTCGCTAGCTGGCCTGCTACTTAGCCGTAATTGGGATTTTAGGGTGTTCTTGGAGGGCCCATTTCCTGCGACTTGGTATCTTTTGGGCCCAATGTTTCTCTAATATCTCCACGAGTTTTCCAGATAGCCTTTTCAAACTTTCAGAGTGCCTAGAACACCTCAAGACCTTTCCAACGCTATGCCGTTTGCCTCGCTCGGACATCTACAGCCAAAGTTATTCGAGGTACACGGTACCTTACCCTGTTTTCTCAGTACTTGGTCGAAAATTTCGATCAGCCATATGACCGACTTGGACAACCCTGAGCGGGTTGGCCCCATATAACTAAACTTTCGTCTCGTGGAGGCAAACTTATAAATATTCCACGTCAACTCGCTATCTCGTACCGCCTTGACGGTATACTTGGTCCAAGGGCCATTTCCAGCGACTTGGTCGCAATTTCGCTCTAAGTTTCGCTAATACCTTCGTCCGTGGACATGGTGATTTTTTGTTCGTATTTTTCCTTGATAGTCCCACTCAAGACTATTCCATACCAGAGCCAAGCGTCCCGCTAAGTGCCATACAGCCTGAGCAGTAATTCATGAAAGGTACCTCTACCAGTTTTTGCCATACTTGGGTACAAATTTTGGATCGCCCATATCTCCACTTTGGAGGCCAGCCAGCACCTTGGCCTCATATACTTTTTTGTTGGTCATACCATGCACCAAATATAATTGTTCTACGCCAACTTGCTATCTCTTCTCCAACTTGCCGTTATTCTTGGTCCAAGTCCCATTTCATTCGTTTTTGGACCCATTTTGCTATATGTTTCACTAATAGCTTCGGCCATGGACAAGCTGATTTTCTATTTGTATTTTTCCTTGATAGTCCCACTCAAGACCATTCCAAAACACACCGCAGCTTGTCGCTCGGTGGCAAACTGACCGAGTTATAATTCATGAAAGGTACCTCAACTTGGTACACCACGTGGTCGGCCCAAACCATAAACCGACCAAACGACCGACTTGGAGCACCCTGACCGGGTTGGCCCCATATAATGAAAGTTGCGTCTCTACACGCCCAACTTATGAATATTCTACGCCAAGTCGCTATCTCTTACCGGTAAGCCGGTATTCACCTTCCAAGGGGGATTTTGGTCAAGTGCCATTTCCTGCGACTTGGTCCCCGAATACGACCATCATCACCTAATATCTCCGTGGTCTTTCAACTCAGCCTCATGAAACTTTCAGGGTAGATAGGTCTCCCCGAGACCTTTCCAACGGTGAGCCGTTTGCCTCGCTCGGCCATATACAGCCGAAGTTATTAATGGTACTTGGTACCTTACCCTGTTTTTTCCATACTTGTTCGTACTTGGGTACAAACTTTGTATCGCCCATATCTCCACTTTGGAGGCCAGCCAGCACCTTGGCCCCAAATACTTTTTTGTTGGTCATACTATGCCCAAAATATAAATGTTCTACGTCAACTTGCTATCTCTTCTCCAACTTGCCGTTATTCTTGGTCCAAGTCCCATTTCATTCGTTTTTGGACCCATTTTGCTATATGTTTCACTAATAGCTTCGGCCATGGACAAGCTGATTTTCTATTTGTATTTTTGCTTGATAGTCCCACTCAAGACCATTCCAAATCACACCGCAACTTGTCGCTCGGTGGCAAACTGACCGAGTTATAATTCATGAAAGGTACCTCTTCTTGGTACACCACATGGTCGGCCCAAACCATAAACCGACCAAACGACCGACTTGGAGCACCCTGACCGGGTTGCCCCCATATAATGAAAGTTGCGTCTTTACACGCCCAACTTATGAATATTCTACGCCAAGTCGCTATCTCTTACCGGTAAGCCGGTATTCACCTTCCAAGCGTGATTTTGGTCAAGTGCCATTTCCTGCGACTTGGTCCCCGAATTGGACCATCATCACCTAATATCTCCGTGGTCTTTCAACTCAGCCTCATGAAACTTTCAGGGTAGATAGGTCTCCCCAATACCTTTCCAACGATATGCGGTTTGCCTCGCTAGGCCATCTACAGCCGAAGTTATTCATGGTACTTGGTACCTTACCCTGTTTTTTCCATACTTGTTCATACTTGGGTACAAACTTTGAATCGCCCATATCACCACTTTGGAGGCCAGCCAGCGCCTTGGCCCCATACACATTTTTGTTGGTCATACCACGCACTAGTTATAAATGTTCTACGCAAGCTTGCTATCTCTTCTCCAACTTGCGGTTATTTTTGACTCAAGTCCCATTTCCATAGTTTTTGGTACCAATTTGCTCTATGTTTCGCTAATAGCTTCGCCCAAGGACTTTGTGATTTTTTGTTCGCATTTTTCCTAAATAGTCCCACTCAAGACTATTCCAAATCACACCTTAGCTTGTCGCTCAGTGCCATACAGCCAGAGTTTTAATTCATGAAAGGTACATAACCTTGGTACACCACGTGGTCGGTCCAAACCATCAACCAACCATATGACCGACTTCGAGTCGAGCTAGCGGCTAGGCTCAATATAATGAAATGCGTGTCTTGATGCGGGCTACTGACGGTCTGAACAATGTAGCTTGCTAGCTCGTCTCTAAACTTGTGTTTTGGTCGAATATTGGGTGTTCATGTACCACTTCGGGTAACATGGACTTTGGTGCAACTTTACCACTTGTGCACTTAATTACTTCCCGGTCATTCAAGTCTTTGCCTTCATACTTTCAGGGTAGTTAGGTCTCGTCGAGACCTTTCCATACATATGCCAAACTCATCGATCGGACATCTATAGCCCGAGTTATTCGCGGTACACCGTACCTTACCCTGTTTTTTCCTCAATTGGGTACAAACCTTGGAACACCCATATCGCCCCTTTAGAGACTAGCTGGCACGTTGGCCTCATATAATGATAAGTGCACCTCAACTAGGGCTACTGACGGTCAGAACATTTCAACTTGCTAGCTCGGGCCCACACTTGTGTTTTTCTCGAATATATGGTTCAAGTGTGCCACTTTGGGCACTTTTGGACATTTTGTCCCCACACAACTTTCTTGCCTTGGTAGATAGGGTCTTGTGTTTTTGGGCAAAAAGATGCACCAAGATATGGTCTAACTTTCGTTCTTGTACCGCAAAGCGCTACCTCCAACACCCGAGGAGATAGAAAGTGATTATGTTCGGTATATCGGTCTTCCATGGCCTACTATGGTAAACCCCTGCAGGTATGCAACCGAAGGTGCTTGGTACATGTATTTGGTGCAATATCGGTGCAAAGTAGGTGTTTCCTTGATCGGGCTATAACTTTCTTGGTTGATGTTGGATTGCTTTGCGGTCTTCGGGGGATAGTTAGGGAACATGTTGGCCAACATTTCCTTATTCCTCAGCCTGGCCGTACCTCTTACCGTCTAGGCGGTATACATGCTCTAAGTTGGAACTTGTGTTCCTTTGGGTAACTTCTCTGACTTTGACGCTTAATAACTTTCGTTCATATGCAGTCTAAGCTCTGCAACTCTCAGGAAAGCTAGTACTACTCATTTCCTTTCCATATCAGTCTTTGGCTTGTCGATCCGATGTCTACAGCCTTACTTATTCACGTTCCCTGTGAAGGTAGGTTTTTGCCCATTTTCCAGTTCATGTGGTAACATTCCCAGACTTTGCCGGCTTTCTCTTCATGTGGTAACTTGCTTGCTCATGTGGTAACTTGGAAGTGTATTTCTGACAGACCCAATCTGGGACTTAGCCGATTTTTCTCTGCATATTATATGGATCCATCACTAGGCCATCTTGCTTGCTCATGTGGTAACTTGGAAGTGTATTTCTGACAGACCCAATCTGGGACTTAGCCGATTTTTCTCTTCATATCATATGGATCCATCACTAGGCCATCTTGCTTGCTTGTGTGGTAACTTGATAGTGTATTTCTGACAGACCCAATCTGGGACTTAGCCGATTTTTCTCTTCATATCATATGGATCCATCACTAGGCCATCTTGCTTGCTTGTGTGGTAACTTGGAAGTGTATTTCTGACAGACCCAATCTGGGACTTAGCCGATTTTTCTCTTCATATTATATGGATCCTGGACTTAGCCGATTTTTCTCTTCATATCATATGGATCCATCACTAGGCCATCTTGCTTGCTTGTGTGGTAACTTGGAAGTGTATTTCTGACAGACCCAATCTGGGACTTAGCCGATTTTTCTCTTCATATTATATGGATCCTGGACTTAGCCGATTTTTCTCTTCATATCATATGGATCCATCACTAGGCCATCTTGCTTGCTTGTGTGGTAACTTGGAAGTGTATTTCTGACAGACCCAATCTGGGACTTAGCCGATTTTTCTCTTCATATCATATGGATCCATCACTAGGCCATCTTGCTTGCTTGTGTGGTAACTTGGAAGTGTATTTCTGACAGACCCAATCTGGGACTTAGCCGATTTTTCTCTTCATATTATATGGATCCTGGACTTAGCCGATTTTTCTCTTCATATCATATGGATCCATCACTAGGCCATCTTGCTTGCTTGTGTGGTAACTTGGAAGTGTATTTCTGACAGACCCAATCTGGGACTTAGCCGATTTTTCTCTTCATATTATATGGATCCTGGACTTAGCCGATTTTTCTCTTCATATCATATGGATCCATCATTAGGCCATCTTGCTTGCTTGTGTGGTAACTTGATAGTGTATTTCCGACAGACCCAATCTCGGACTTAGCCGATTTTTCTCTTCATATTATATGGTTCCATCACTAGGCCATCTTGCTTGCTTGTGTGGTATCTTGAAAGTGTATGTCTGACAGACCCAATCTCGGACTTAGCCGATTTTTCTCTTCATATAATATGGATCCTGGACTTAGCCTGTTATTAGGTTATTATATATGGATCCTGGACTTAGCCGATTTTTCTCTTCATATAATATGGATCCGGGACTTAGCCGATTATTAGGTTATTATATATGGATCCTGGACTTAGCCGATATTTCTCTTCATATAATATGGATTAGGGACTTAGCCAATTTTTCTCTTCATATAATATGGATCCGGGACTTAGCCGATTTTTCTCTTCATATAATATGGATCCGGGACTTAGCCAATTTTTCTCTTCATGTGGTAACGTATGCCAATCGCTCACAAGTCATGGGATAAGGGTACTTGTGTTCTTCCATCTTCTAAGTCCCGCACGGGGACATCGTGATCGCCCCAAGTCCGGAATAGCGCCAAGTCAAGCCCCACGGTGGCCGTGCAGGACCTGTTAGCGGCGGCCCCACTGACAGCACTAATCCGGACTTAGAAATTATATCTTTCTAATCGAACACCACACACGCAACACCACCATACCACCATCTCCTTGCAAGTACCTAAGTACCCGCAACTCCATGGTGAAGGCAATGTCACTCCATCACCAACCTCTTTGCATTGCAAGCACTTGCGTACCTACAACACTCCGAAGAAGGCAACGGCGCGCGATGCTCGACTCCACACACCTCACCACACCACACCACCGATGGCCAGCCAGCCAGCCAGCCCAGCTAAGGGCTAACCCACCAACCAACCACCAATGGCCTAGGCCAGCCGGATCCCACCTTCAAGTCCAAGCACAGCCAAGTGCAAGTACCGCCAAGTGTTCACCAACCAACCATCACACCAGGTCAGCCGGCCAGTACCCACCTTCAAGTGCCATTACCCTCGGGTGCAAGCCCAAT
>NW_026525060.1:470000-543899 GCF_943734705.1 Anopheles coustani
TGATTTAGCCATTCTGAAGTCATCACTTGGTTGAAGCGCTGAACTAGGGAGGCATCGTTTACATATATATTGGTTTTCGCATGCTCTACTAGGTTAATGTCATGAGGTTGGCTATCGAGCATGCCCAAGTGATGACTTGATTGTGTGCTTGCTTGAATTCTTCACATTTCATACCATCGGTTAGTTGTCGAATCATTCCTCGATCATAACCTTCGTTCTTGGTTCATGTATGCTCTCTTCCACATAGGGCAAGCTAGAATTAACTATCTTACCCAGGACCGCCGAAGCAGCGTGGACCAGGGGAGAACTATACTTTGTCTTGTATGCCCTCTTCCACATAGGGCAAGCTAGAACTAACTATCTTACCCAGGACCGCCGAAGCAGCGTGGACCAGTGGAGGACTATACTTTGTTCATAACACCACAGTATTGAGTAATGTGCCCTCTTCCACATAGGGCAAGCTAGAATGAACTATCTTACCCAGGACCGCCGGAGCAGTGTGGACCAGTGGAGGACTACACAATCATGAGGTTTGATATCGACTTGTGTGTTTCAATAGGGTACCGATGGTATGTTTTGAACCGATTTGATTTAGCCATTCTGAAGTCATCACTTGGTTGAAGCGCTGAACTAGGGAGGGGCATCGTTTACATATATATTGGTTTTTGCATGCTCTACTAGGTTAATGTCATAGGGTTGGCTATCGAGCATGCCCAAGTGATGACTTGATTTTGTGCTTGCTTGAATTCTTCACATTTCATACCATCGGTTAGTTGTCGAATCATTCCTCGATCATAACCTTCGTTCTTGGTTCATGTATGCTCTCTTCCACATAGGGCAAGCTAGAATTAACTATCTTACCCAGGACCGCCGAAGCAGCGTGGACCAGGGGAGAACTATACTTTGTCTTGTATGCCCTCTTCCACATAGGGCAAGCTAGAACTAACTATCTTACCCAGGACCGCCGAAGCAGCGTGGACCAGTGGAGGACTATACTTTGTTCATTACACCACAGTATTAAGTATGGTGTCCTCTTCCACATAGGGCAAGCTAGAACTAACTATCTTACCCAGGACCGCCGAAGCAGTGTGGACCAGGGGAGGACTATACTTTATACTTCACACACTAGCCATACTGAAGTCATCACTTGGTTGAAGCGCTGAACTACGGCGGGGTAATCGTTTACAGGTTATAATCATATAGCTGCATGCTCATTAGTAGATAATGGAATATTGTATGGCAATATGAGCATGCCCAAGTGATGACTTTGTTTCAAGCTCAACAGGTAGGGTATTGAGTCCTCTTCCACATAGGGCAAGCTAGAATGAACTATCTTACCCAGGACCGCCGGAGCAGCGTGGACCAGTGGAGGACTCTATACTTTATACTTCACACCACAGTATTGAGTACGACTTGCATAAAGCCCCTAATGAGAACCACGAGGGCTCTCTCAATGTAGAACCACGAGGGCTCTAGTACCGATTCTCTCGGTACGGCTTGGTCCGTGTTCCTTTATGCTTGTACTCTAAGTATTAAGTATTGTGTCCTCTTCCACATAGGGCAAGCTAGAACTAACTATCTTACCCAGGACCGCCGAAGCAGTGTGGACCAGGGGAGGACTATACTTTATACTTCACACACTAGCCATACTGAAGTCATCACTTGGTGGGGGTGAACTACGGCGGTATCTATCGTTTTGGTTCGGTCTATATAGGGTCGCTTGCATGCTCATTCGAATATAATGTAAATGTGTATGGCAATATGAGCATGCCCAAGTGATGACTTTGTTTCAAGCTCAACAGGTAGGGTATTGAGTCCTCTTCCACATAGGGCAAGCTAGAATGAACTATCTTACCCAGGACCGCCGGAGCAGCGTGGACCAGTGGAGGACTCTATACTTTATACTTCACACCACAGTATTGAGTACTTCTTGCATAAAGCCCCTAATGAGAACCACGAGGGCTCTCTCAATGTAGAACCACAAGGGCTCTAGTACCGATTCTCTCGGTACGGCTTGGTCCGTGTTCCTTTATGCTTGTACTCTTAGAAAGTCTCAACCCGGAGGTCTTGACTTTGATTGTCATAGTTGGACTACGACGGGGCATCCGACCATTGCTGATCGAACACCCCTGATTCACCATCTTTCGGGTAGGCGGTACGCGTACCTCCGGACGCGGAAGTCTCAACCTGGAGGTCTTGACTTTGATTGTCATAGTTGGACTACGACGGGGTATCCGACTCATCGAATACCCCAGAAGCACACCATCTTTCGGGTAGGCGGTACGCGTACCTCCGGACGCGGAAGTCTCAACCCGGAGGTCTTGACTTTGATTGTCATAGTTGGACTACGACGGGGTATCCGACTCATCGAATACCCCAGAAGCACACCATCTTTCGGGTAGGCGGTACGCGTACCTCCGGACGCGGAAAGTCTCAACCCGGAGGTCTTGACTTTGGTTGTCATAGTTGGACTATGACGGGGCATCCGACCATTGCTGATCGAACACCCCTGTTACACCATCTTTCGGATAGGCGGTGCGCGACACCACCGACGCGGAAAGTCTCAACCCGGAGGTCTTGACTTTGTATTGTTGGATAGTCCTCTTCCACTATAGGGCAAGCTGGAAATATTCCATTTTACCCAGGACTGCCGAGGCAGCGTGGACCAGGGGAGAACTTCACGGAATCTTCAGGCATCCATGATTGCCATAGTGCGTAAGCCGCCGCTGTGCGCGTCAACTCGTTCCCCGTGAGGAGGAGTCTAGCCGCCGCTAAAAGACGAAGCATTAAGTGTCCTCATTCCACTATAGGGCAAGCTAGAATTAACTATCTTACCCAGGACCGCCGAAGCAGCGTGGACCAGGCGAGGACTATACTTTATACTTCACACCACAGTATTGAGTACGACTTGCATAAAGCCCCTAATGAGAACCACGAGGGCTCTCTCAATGTAGAACCACGAGGGCTCTAGTACCGATTCTCTCGGTACGGCTTGGTCCGTGTTCCTTTATGCTTGTACTCGCGGAAAGTCTCAACCCGGAGGTCTTGACTTTGATTGTCATAGTTGGACTACGACGGGGCATCCGACCATTGCTGACCGAACACCCCTGATTCATCATCTTTCGGATAGGAGGTGCGCCCACCTCCGACGCGGAAGTCTCAACCCGGAGGTTCGGACTTAGAGTTTTTCCCATTTAAAAGTTTTTCTCTTAGCCATACTGAAGTCATCACTTGGTGAACGATTGAACTAGGGCGGGTTAATCGTTTATAGGTATCATGTGGTTTGCATGCTCTCTTAGGTTAAGGTCATGTGGTTGGCTATCGAGCATGCCCAAGTGATGACTTTGTTTCACGCTTGCTTGATTTCTTCATGATTCCCTGTTATATAGTGTAATCATTCGAGAACAGGGAATCTTTGGTTTTGCTCAACAGGTATTGGATGTCAACTTGGTATCTAGATCGCATTAAGTCTCAACCCTTAGGTTCGGACTTGTATAGTAACATCTTGTTACGGTCTTGAGTCTCAACCCGCAGGTTCGGACTTCTGGAAGGATCACTTGGCCACTAATGATCCTTCCGCAGGTTCACCTACGGAAACCTTGTTACGACTTTTACTTCCTCTAAATCATCAAGTTCGGTCAACTTCGATAAAGCAGACGCGGTTCACGAGGATCCAGCGAACGATCATCTCCAAAGACCTCACTAAATAATCCATCGGTAGTAGCGACGGGCGGTGTGTACAAAGGGCAGGGACGTATTCAACGCTGGCTGATGACCAGCACTTACTAGAAGTTCCGAGTTCATATGGACCATTGCAATCCATAATCCCTACTAAGTGAGTATTTGAGTGATTTCCCGTTCCTCTCGGAATAGGAGACACGCTGCTACCCACATTGTAGCACGCGTGTAGCCCAGAACATCTAAGGGCATCACGGACCTGTTATCGCTCGATCTCATTTTGCTAAACACAAATTGTCCTGCTAAGCAGCGTACCGTAAGTGCACTTGCGCACACGAACAGCGAAGGTGTCAGGTCATACTCCACCGAAAGGTCCTAACCCGTTCCAATCGGCATCGACGCATTAACGCTGACTGCGTTCTAGTTAGCATATGTGAGTCACGTTCGTTATCGGAATTAACCAGACAAATCAATCCACGAACTAAGAACGGCCATGCACCACTACCCTTAAATTTGAGAAAGAGCTATTAATCTGTCTCACCTCCATAAGTTCGGACCTGGTAAGTTTTCCCGTGTTGAGTCAAATTGAACCGCAAGCTCCATTTCATTGTGGTGCCCTTCCGTCAATTCCTTTAAGTTTCAACTTTGCAACCATACTTCCCCCGGAACCTGACTTTGGTTTCCCGGAAGCTACTGAGAGCACCTGGTTGTAGCGTCTCCCAATTGCTAGTTGGCATCGTTTACGGTTAGAACTAGGGCGGTATCTAATCGCCTTCGATCCTCTAACTTTCGTTCTTGATTAAAGAAAGCATCCTTGACAAATGCCTTCGCTTTAGTTAGTCTTACGACGGTCTACGAATTTCACCTCTCGCGCCGTAATACTAGTGTCCCCAACTACTTCTGTTAATCATTACCTCCGGTCTGAGTACAAACCAATGAAAGATTAGACCAAGGTCGTATTCCATTATTCCATGCAAGATTATTCTAGGGCGTTTGGGCACCCTGCTTTAAGCACTCTAATTTGTTCAAGGTAAACGTGAGCGGTCGAGCTCTATGTTACACTTGCACCCGTTGAAGGGCACACCATGACACAGACTTGGTGCCCTACCACACCATTGAGTCGCAACCAGATTCCGACTTGGCCCACCGACCACGGGTTGACCGGGTCGGCGGAGCCGGACTGTGTTGGACAAGTATCAACTTCGAACGTTTTAACCGCAACAATTTTAATATACGCTAGTGGAGCTGGAATTACCGCGGCTGCTGGCACCAGACTTGCCCTCCACTTGATCCTCGTAGAAGGATTTATGCTCTACTCATTCCAATTATGAAACATCATTAAAGAGTTTCATATTGTTATTTCTCGTCACTACCTCCCCGTCCCGGGATTGGGTAATTTACGCGCCTGCTGCCTTCCTTGGATGTGGTAGCCATTTCTCAGGCTCCCTCTCCGGAATCGAACCCTGATTCCCCGTTACCCGTTGCAACCATGGTAGTCCTCTATACTACCATCCATAGTTGATAGGGCAGATATTTGCGAGATCTGTCGTCGGTGCGAGACCATACGATCAGCATCATTATCCAGACTTCAACTCAATGACACGGAGAACCCGCGATTGGTTTGACTAATAAGTGCACCAGTTCCCGCGAGGGTCCTGGCATGTTGCATGTATTAGCTCTAGATTTTCCACAGTTATCCAAGTAACTAGGTTGATGATCTCGTAAATTATAGCTGTTATACTGAGCCTTATGCGGTTTCACATTAAATCTGTTTGTACTTAGACATGCATGGCTTAACCTTTGAGACGAGCGTATATTACTGGTAGGATCAACCAGAATTCCGACTTTGCGTTCGAATGTTCATTGTCCCATTGCACCCGGAGGAGCAAACACCACGTTCTATATGTTGTCAAGTCCGGTAGCACACGGGAGGCGAGCCCCCGTGCGAACCTCATTGCCCTCGTATCACACACACACCCGATGCACCGGACAGGCACTTGAGCGGCATTCGACTCCGCTAAGCGCTCGTGCGCCCGATTGTGCATGCGCTGACGGGGCCTTCATACCCCTACCACAGCGACCTTATGCCAAACTTCCATGAATACTTAGGTGAGCTGACAAGGGCCTTCATTTCCCTACCATCAACTAAAGGACACGCTAGGCGCGTCCGATCATTGCAACTGCGGGGCTTTCATACCCCAATCACCACAGTACGCAATTCACCAGAGTTTAATCACAACCCCCCCGGACATGGCACACTATTAACTTGCAACAAAACTTAGTGTGTGCCGGGCACATCGGTTCCACAAAATCATTCCCGATGTACCCCAATTGGGGTTGTGAACGCATCCATGGTCCTCTGACACACCCAACCAAGCGTGGATACTACATACCTCAAACACCCAGTACACTAACAGACAAATCAATATATGGTTGCTTTCCCCCAGACATTTGCCAATCACTTGGCACCCGGACGGGAACTCGCTCCTGATTGCGCCAATGCCACCCATTTGCCAAGAGCGAGTTCTGTATGTAGATTTCATTTGGAAAGACAACCGTGTACTGGATATTCTATCCGACGATTACAGATGACGAGTACGAGACTCGACTACACTCACGGATAATACATTTTGGGTCGAGATTGCTTTCGGGGTTTTCGATTGGTCTTGCGCTTGTAAACGTATAACTTTGACTTGTGGTAACCTCGGTATGTTAGTCGATCACGTGGTTGTGAACTGGTAAGGGTGAGCAATCTGTTCACTTGCACTCTGGGTAGGAATAGGTGAGCGCTATAGGTTAAGATCATTGTATGGTTCCATCGTGATGACTTTCGCTAGATAGTAGGATGTTTGGATAGTTATAACGTTTTTGGCCATTTGTTCATAGTGTTCGGTTCATTGAGGAATTCGATTGGTCTTTGCTTCACACACGTGGTCGATCACTTGGATGTGAACTAGGGTGAGAATAAGGTGTTCACTAGTGCTCTTAGGTTTTGGATCAGTACTGAGCACTTGATTGGTTTCGCATAATATGTATCCATAGTGATGACTCTTTCCAGCTTAAGATTTCGTGACCGGTTTCGAATCCTTCCCACGTTCGCTTTTACTTGGTTAGGTTTTCGAGTGTAGATTTGAAAGCAATCTCATGTATGTATCCCATCTGATATAAGCCACTGACAGTTCATGTCACCTCGTTCAACTCTCGCTGGGTCACAGAAGTATGTTACTGCGCCCATTATCCCTACTCGGATAGGTTCGGTTCGTTCGTTTTATACTACGGTGAGTAAACTCAATTTGTGCATCGCATAGCCATGGAAAGCAAGCTTTCGCGGGCCTCTTCGACTGTTTTGATACGAGCTGTGCCCGTGATGCTTGTCATCCCAGGATACTAGACCCCTTTGGACGACCGCATGACCATCAGAAAGTAAATTCCACGTTCGATTTGGGGTGTGAACCCCGAACATAAAGTCTTTGTGTAGAACCACGAGGGCTCTATAGTACCGATTCTCTCGGTACGCTTGGTCCGTGTTCCTTTATGTTCGTACTCTTGTGTGTATAATATTCATGTTCGATTTGGGATATTTGCTACTGTCACCGTTTGAGTACCATGGGGCTTGAACCCCTAACATAAAGTCTTTGTGTAGAACCACGAGGGCTCTGTAGTACCAATTCTCTCGGTACGCTTGGTCCGTGTTCCTTTATGTTTGTACTCTTGTGTGTATAATATTCATGTTCGGTTTGGGATATTTGCTACTTTCACCAGGGTCCCGTTCTTCATACAAGTCTGCCTTGCTAATGTGGTAACTTTATAGTGTAGTTCTGACATCCCAATTTTGGGACTTAGCCGATTTTTCATGTATTTCCATATGACCCGTAGGGTCCCTTTCTTCATACAAGCTTGCCTAGGGCGATCGGTCAAAACTTGTCTTACTATTCGATTGGTCTTCGCACTTTCACCCTAGGCAGTTCGCCTAGGTCTGTCTTCTTGAGGAGGCCAAAACCCGAAATAAGGAGGTCCAGCCGACCCTGAAACCTCCCCTGTCTTAACTACACTAACCCGATTTTTCATGGTCCTTAGCGCCATACAACTTTGCCTAGGTCACTTGTACTCTTGACTTAGGCCATCTGACTTGGTCCGTGTTTCTTCCTAGGGTTCACCTAGGTACTTTGCCTTGCTTGATGTGGTAACTTTTTAGTGTAGTTCAGACATCCCAATTTCGGGACTTAGCCGATTTTTCGTATATTTCCATATGACCCATAGGGTCCCTTTCTTCATACAAGCTTGCCTAGGGCGATCGGTCAAAACTTGTCTTACTATTCGATTGGTCTTCGCACTTTCACCCTAGGCACTTTGCCTAGGTCTGTCTTCTTGAGGAGGCCAAAACCCGAAATAAGGAGGTTCAGCCGACCCAGAAACCTCCCCTGTCTGAACTACACTAACCCGATTTTTCAGGGTCCTCAGCGCCATACAACTTTGCCTAGGTCACTTGTACTCTTGACTTAGGCCATCTGACTTGGTCCGTGTTTCTTCCTAGGGTTCACCTAGGTACTTTGCCTTGCTTGATGTGGTAACTTTTTAGTGTAGTTCAGACATCCCAATTTTGGGACTTAGCCGATTTTTCATGTATTTCCATATGACCCATAGGGTCCCTTTCTTCATACAAGCTTGCCTAGGGCGATCGGTCAAAACTTGTCTTACTATTCGATTGGTCTTCGCACTTTCACCCTAGGCAGTTTGCCTAGGTGTAGCTTCTTGAGGAGGTCAAAACCCAAAATAAGGAGGTTCAGCCGACCCAAAAACCTCCCCTGTCTAAACTACACTAACCAGATTTTTCAGGGTCCTCACCGTCATACAACTTTGCCTAGGTCACTTGTTCTCTTGACTTAGGCCATCTGACTTGGTCCGTGTTTCTTGCTAGGGTTCACCTAGGTACTTTGCCTTGCTTGATGTGGTAACTTTTTAGTGTAGTTCAGACATCCCAATTTTGGGACTTAGCCGATTTTTCATGTATTTCCATATGACCCATAGGGTCCCTTTCTTCATACAAGCTTGCCTAGGGCGATCGGTCAAAACTTGTCTTACTATTCGATTGGTCTTCGCACTTTCACCCTAGGCAGTTTGCCTAGGTGTAGCTTCTTGAGGAGGTCAAAACCCAAAATAAGGAGGTTCAGCCGACCCAAAAACCTCCCCTGTCTAAACTACACTAACCAGATTTTTCAGGGTCCTCACCGTCATACAACTTTGCCTAGGTCACTTGCACTCTTGACTTAGGCCATCTGACTTGGTCCGTGTTTCTTGCTAGGGTTCACCTAGGTAGTTTGCCTTGCTTGATGTGGTAACTTTTTAGTGTAGTTCTGACATCCCAATTTTGGGACTTAGCCGATTTTTCATGTATTTCCATATGACCCTTAGGGTCCCTTTCTTCATACAAGCTTGCCTAGGGCGATCGGTCAAAACTTGTCTTACTATTCGATTGGTCTTCGCACTTTCACCCTAGGCAGTTTGCCTAGGTGTAGCTTCTTGATGAGGCCAAAACCCAAAATAAGGGGGTTCGGCCGACCCAAAAACCTACCCTGTCTAAACTACACTAACCAGATTTTTCAGGGTCCTCAGCGCCATACAACTTTGCCTAGGTCACTTGTTCTATTGACTTAGGCCATCTGACTTGGTCCGTGTTTCTTCCTAGGGTTCACCTAGGTACTTTGCCTTGCTTGGTGTGGTAACTTTTTAGTGTAGTTCTGACATCCTCATTTTGGGACTTAGCCGATTTTTCGTAAAATACCATATGACCCATATGGGTCCTTTCCTTCATATAAGTTTGCCTTGCTTGGTATGGTAACATTTGAGTGTAGTTCTGACATCATCATTTTGGGACTTAGCCGATTTTTCGTAAAATCCCATATGACCCATCAGGGTCCTTTGCTTCATATAAGTTTGCCTTGCTTGGTGTGGTAACATTTGAGTGTAGTTCTGACATCCCCATTTTGGGACTTAGCCGATTTTTCGATCCATACCATATGACCCATCAGGGTCCTTTCCTTCATATAAGTTTGCCTTGCTTGGTGTGGTAACATTTGAGTGTAGTTCTGACATCATCATTTTGGGACTTAGCCGATTTTTCGTAAAATACCATATGACCCATATGGGTCCTTTGCTTCATATAAGTTTGCCTTGCTTGGTGTGGTAACTTTTTAGTGTAGTTCTGACATCCCCATTTTGGGACTTAGCCGATTTTTCGTAAAATACCATATGACCCATCAGGGTCCTTTGCTTCATATAAGTTTGCCTTGCTTGGTATGGTAACATTTGAGTGTAGTTCTGACATCACCATTTTGGGACTTAGCCGATTTTTCGTAAAATACCATATGACCCATCAGGGTCCTTTGCTTCATATAAGTTTGCCTTGCTTGGTGTGGTAACTTTTTAGTGTAGTTCTGACATCCCCATTTTGGGACTTAGCCGATTTTTCGTAAAATACCATATGACCCATCAGGGTCCTTGCCTTCATATAAGTTTGCCTTGCTTGGTGTGGTAACATTTGAGTGTAGTTCTGACATCCCCATTTTGGGACTTAGCCGATTTTTCGTAAAATACCATATGACCCATCAGGGTCCTTTGCTTCATATAAGTTTGCCTTGCTTGGTGTGGTAACATTTGAGTGTAGTTCTGACATCATCATTTTGGGACTTAGCCGATTTTTCGTAAAATACCATATGACCCATCAGGGTCCTTGCCTTCATATAAGTTTGCCTTGCTTGGTGTGGTAACACATGAGTGTAGTTCTGACATCCCCATTTTGGGACTTAGCCGATTTTTCGTAAAATACCATATGACCCATCAGGGTCCTTTGCTTCATATAAGTTTGCCTTGCTTGGTGTGGTAACATTTGAGTGTAGTTCTGACATCCCCATTTTGGGACTTAGCCGATTTTTCGTAAAATACCATATGACCCATCAGGGTCCTTTGCTTCAAATAAGTTTGCCTTGCTTGGTGTGGTAACCTTTGAGTGTAGTTCTGACATCATCATTTTGGGACTTAGCCGATTTTTCGTAAAATACCATATGACCCATCAGGGTCCTTTCCTTCATATAAGTTTGCCTTGCTTGATGTGGTAACATTTGAGTGTAGTTCTGACATCCCCATTTTGGGACTTAGCCGATTTTTCGTAAAATACCATATGACCCATCAGGGTCCTTTGCTTCATATAAGTTTGCCTTGCTTGGTGTGGTAACATTTGAGTGTAGTTCTGACATCCCCATTTTGGGACTTAGCCGATTTTTCGTAAAATACCATATGACCCATCAGGGTCCTTTCCTTCATATAAGTTTGCCTTGCTTGGTGTGGTAACCTTTGAGTGTAGTTCTGACATCATCATTTTGGGACTTAGCCGATTTTTCGTAAAATACCATATGACCCATCAGGGTCCTTGCCTTCATATAAGTTTGCCTTGCTTGATGTGGTAACATTTGAGTGTAGTTCTGACATCCCCATTTTGGGACTTAGCCGATTTTTCGATCCATACCATATGACCCATCAGGGTCCTTGCCTTCATATAAGTTTGCCTTGCTTGGTGTGGTAACATTTTAGTGTAGTTCTGACATCACCATTTTGGGACTTAGCCGATTTTTCGTAAAATACCATATGACCCATCAGGGTCCTTTGCTTCATATAAGTTTGCCTTGCTTGGTGTGGTAACACATGAGTGTAGTTCTGACATCCCCATTTTGGGACTTAGCCGATTTTTCGACCAATACCATATGACCCATCAGGGTCCTTTGCTTCATATAAGTTTGCCTTGCTTGGTGTGGTTACATTTGAGTGTAGTTCTGACATCCCCATTTTGGGACTTAGCCGATTTTTCGATCCATCCTATATGACCCATCAGGGTCCTTTTTCTTCATATAAGTTTCCCAAGACTTAGTGCTTTTTACCTTTGGACACCAATATCACCCTTACGGGTATCTTTGATCTTCGCACCATGTATTGACCAAATGTAGGTCTTGGTATGCCAAACTTATAATTGTTCTACACCAAGTCTCTATCTTGAACCATTAAGGCTCTAACTTGCACCAATTGCTTGGTACTCTTGGTCCGTGTTTCATCGCATACTGACTTCTTGACTTAGTGCTTTTTTCCTTTGGACACCAATATCACCCTTGCGGGTATCTTTGATCTTCTCACTTTGTATTGACCGAATGTAGGTCTTGCCATGCCAAACATATAATTGTTCTACACCAAGTCTCTATCTCGTACCGCCAGCTCGGTACATTCGATAAACCTGCCCTTAAGGCACCCGGGACTTAGCCATTTTTTCACATTTTTCATGATTTTGAGGCAACTTTTCTCGACTTTGTCACCTTATATCACCAAGATCCTTTCCCTTTAGCGCTTCACTCTGTTCGTATGATATTTAGCGCTGACTATCACCTTTCTATCGCTGAGCTCAACTTCTTATTCGGTGCCATAGAGCCAGAGATATTGGGTGTATGCTGTTATAAGGGAAGTTTGTCACTTTTTCAAAGGCCCACTTTGGGACGCCCATATCTCACCTTCAGGTATCTTCGATCTTCTTGTCGTCTATGGACGAAACTTAGGTCTTGTCTTGGCCAACTTATAAATGTTCTACGGCCAAGCCGTATCTCTTACCGCCAGCCCGGTATTTTTGGACTTAGTCGGATTTTCGCCTCTCGTGGTAACAATTTCTGACTTTGACTCACAATAACACCTGAACGGTCACATGCTAGCGCTTTGCTTGGCAAGAATTATAGTTAGCGCTACCTTTTCTCTTTCCATCGATACCTTGTTCGTTCCATTCCATGCCATACAGCCGAAGTTATGATGTTTCCCGTTTTCCATATCATGTGGAGCTTATGCTCTGGGAAAACCATCTAACACCTGTACCACCCTTTTGGGTACCACCGATCTCGTCACTATGTTCGGGCCAAATATAGGTTATAACATGCCCAACATATAATTGTTCTACACCAAGTCTCTATCTCTTACCGCCTGCTCGGTATTTTACTCGTAAGTCCAAATTTCACAACTTGTACTTTTTGGCCCAATGTACTCGAGTTTCAATTTTGGTAACATTTTTCGACTTTGACACTTAATAACTTCCAAATCATGCTAGTTAGCGCTTTGCTTTCTTCTAGTCGTATCTAGCGCTGGGTGTTACCTTTCCAAAACATATCCTAGCTTAACAATCCATGCCATACAGCCGGAGCTATACGGTGCACAAGTCAAATCCATTTTAGCCATGTTTCATTTTTGCCAATTTTTGACCACTCGTATCACCCTTCCAGAGTGGTCCGATCTTCTCGCTGTCTATGGACGACTTTTAGGTCTCGTAGAGGCAAACTTATAAGTATTCTACGTCAACCCGCTATCTCTTACCGCCTGCTCGGTATTCTTGGTCTTGTGTGATTTTTGGAAATTTTGGTATTATTTTTCCACTTTGTCGCTTAATAACTCAGTTTTGCTCAACACTTAGCGCTTCGGTTGTTTGGGATTATAGTTAGCGCTCGGTTCGACCTTTCCAACACTGATCTTAGCTTGTCGATCCGTTCCATACAGCCTGAGTTATTCGCGATACCGTGTTTCAACCCATTTCTCAAGTCTCGTTTTGGTCCAACTTTGAACCAGCCATATCACCCTGATGGGTACCTCCGATCTTCTCGCTCTATATTGGCCAAAGTTAGGTCTTGTGGTAACGTACTTATGATTGTTCTACGCCGTGTTCGTAGCTCTTATCGTTCGCCCGCTATTTTCGATCATAAGGTGAATTTTCGCCTCTAAACCACCATTTTTCACCTTTGCCCTCTAATATGACCGACTTGCTCAACACCTAGCGCTTCGCTTGGTAGGACACATAGCTAGCGCTCGTCAAGACCTTTCCAACGCATATCCAAGCTTTCCGATCCGAGCCATACAGCCTGAGCTATAGGCGATACCGTTTTTCCCATTTTCTTGGTCACACGCACTTTAGGGTACCCCTTTTTGCCTTTGACCCTTAATACCTCCTCCGGGTCACTAGTAGGCGCTCAGCTTGGTAGGAAACATAGCTAGAGCAGGCCTTCACCTTTCCAAAACTGCCGAAAGTGTACCGATCCGACATCTAGAACCAAAGTTATGGTCATTCCCATCATGCTCTACTTTCATGGTCAACCTCCACCAAGCACACCTAGGTTGGACCAACTTTCACCAACTCATCTCGAACCCCAAATTTGCTTCGACCTACTAGGTTTCCCTAGCAAAGTGGCCAAAACATCCATTACAACACGACTGGTCTTTCTGGTGGTCGACCTAGGCGACTTTGTTCGACGACCACCACCCCATGGAACTAAAAGACGTCCCTTGATACGGACCACCGATACATTTTCCGGCCTGTCTAAACTACACTCATCGAAATTTTTTTGGGTCCCCACCGTCATACAAGTTTGCCTAGGTCAAGTTTTTCTTCCGGATCGGCCGCGGACCTCACTTTTCATTATCTAGGGAGGCCATAGGGCCCCAAAAGGGGTTTTTTAAAATTTTCGACACTTTCGACTTTGGTCGGATTTTTTCCGATTTTGGTCCGACCTAGGGACTTGGTGGTCCAAGGAGCCTCGGGACCAAACTTTTTTCTCAGGGGTCCGTACCTCCATACAACTTTGCCTAGGTAAATTTTTTGTTCCAAATCGACCGCGGATTTCACTTTTCAATATCTGGGGCTCGTGTAGAGTCCGAATATGAGGTTTTCTCATTTTTCGACATTTTCGACTTTTTTCGACTTTTTTCGGGTTTTTCGACCTAGGGGTCCGCCGAACAAATTTTGGGTCAAAAATTTTTATTGAACTAGTCGAAAGTACGCAAAAAGATAAGACTTTTTGCCGAAGACACCATGCCCCGGAACCGACTCCTTCCCCTTCAAAATTGGGGACAAACGTGATTTTTGAAACTTTTCCTTAGGGAGCCCAAGACTTAGAAAATTTTCAAATTCTCGATTTTTCGATTGCGAGCTAGCGCTTTGCGGTCTTCGGCAATGTTGTAGATCTCGACGAGATAAGACTTTTTGGTCAAGAGACATTTTGCCCTCCGACCCCTCCTTCCCCCCGCAAATCGCCCCCCAAAGTGCAATTTTTGCATTTTCACCTCTTTGCACGCACTGTTCGGCCCAAATGACCCCTTTCTATGGGTCTGAGCGCTTTGCGGTCTTCGGCAAACTTTTAGAGCGTACCAAGCCCTAATTATAATTGTTCTACACCACCTTCGTACCTCTTCATCCCTGGCCGCTATTCGCGTACCAAGGTAATTTTTGTTCATTTTGTCAACATTTTGCATCTTTGACTGCTTATATCGGCCTTGCCATGAACCGATAGCGCTTCGCTGTGTTCTAACGTAAGTTAGTACTACTCAATACCTTTCCAAATCATGTCTTAGATTGTCATTTGCTTGCTTACAGCCGGAGCTATGAGTGATACCGTAAAAAGTACCGAAACTTGGAAAAATCCTTGGATCGACCATATCCCCCCTTTGGGGGCCAGATATCGAAAAAAGTTCTGATTCAAAAAGTTGCGCCTTAACGTGTTCTAGTTATGCCTAGAACATTTCACTTCGCTAGCTGGCCTGCAACTTAGCCGTAATTGGGATTTTAGGGTGTTCATGGAGGGCCCATTTCCTGCGACTTGGTATCTTTTGGGCCCTATGTTTCTCTAATATCTCCACGAGTTTTCCAGATAGCCTTTTCAAACTTTCAGGGTGCCTAGAAAACCTCAAGACCTTTCCAACGCTATGCCGTTTGCCTCGCTCGGACATCTACAGCCAAAGTTATTCGAGGTACACGGTACCTTACCCTGTTTTCTCAGTACTTGGTCGAAAATTTCGATCAGCCATATGACCGACTTGGACAACCCTGAGCGGGTTGGCCCCATATAACTAAACTTTCGTCTCGTGGAGGCAAACTTATAAATATTCCACGTCAACTCGCTATCTCGTACCGCCTTGACGGTATACTTGGTCCAAGGGCCATTTCCAGCGACTTGGTCGCAATTTCGCTCTAAGTTTCGCTAATACCTTCGTCCGTGGACATGGTGATTTTTTGTTCGTATTTTTCCTTGATAGTCCCACTCAAGACTATTTCATACCAGAGCCAAGCGTCCCGCTAAGTGCCATACAGCCTGAGCAGTAATTCATGAAAGGTACCTCTACCAGTTTTTGCCATACTTGGGTACAAACTTTGGATCGCCCATATCTCCACTTTGGAGGCCAGCCAGCACCTTGGCCTCATATACTTTTTTGTTGGTCATACCATGCACCAAATATAATTGTTCTACGCCAACTTGCTATCTCTTCTCCAACTTGCCGTTATTCTTGGTCCAAGTCCCATTTCATTCGTTTTCGGACCCATTTTGCTATATGTTTCACTAATAGCTTCGGCCATGGACAAGCTGATATTCCATTTGTATTTTTCCTTGATAGTCCCACTCAAGACCATTCCAAAACACACCGCAGCTTGTCGCTCGGTGGCAAACTGACCGAGTTATAATTCATGAAAGGTACCTCAACTTCGTACACCACGTGGTCGGCCCAAACCATAAACCGACCAAACGACCGACTTGGAGCACCCTGACCGGGTTGCCCCCATATAATGAAAGTTGCGTCTCTACACGCCCAACTTATGAATATTCAACGTCAAGTCGCTATCTCTTACCGGTAAGCCGGTATTCACCTTCCAAGGGTGATTTTGGTCAAGTGCCATTTCCTGCGACTTGGTCCCCGAATTGGACCATCATCACCTAATATCTCCGTGGTTTTTCAACTCAGCCTCATGAAACTTTCAGGGTAGATAGGTCTCCCCGAGACCTTTCCAACGGTGAGCCGTTTGCCTCGCTCGGCCATCTACAGCCGAAGTTATTCATGGTACTTGGTACCTTACCCTGTTTTCACCATACTTGTTCGTACTTGGGTGCAAAACATGAATCACCCATATCTCCACTTTGGGGGCCAGCTACCGCCTTGTCCCCATATACTTTTTTGTTAGCCATATAATGCACAGTTTATAAATATTCTACGCCAACTTGCTACCTCGTCTCCAACTTGCCGTTATTCTTGGTTCAAGTCCCATTTCATTCGTTTTTGGACCCTTGTTGCTCTATGTTTCACTAATAGCTTCGCCCACCAACATGCTGATTTTCTGTTTGTATTTTTCCGTAATAGTTTCACTCAGGACCATTCCAAATCATACCGTGACTTGTCGCTCGGTGGTAAACTGACCGAGTTATAATTCATGAAAGGTACCTCAACCTGGTACAGCACATGGTCGGCCCAAACCATAAACCGACCAAACGACCGACTTGGAGCACCCTGATCGGGTTGCTCCCATATAATAAAATTTGCATCTATACCCGCCCAACGTATGAATATTCAACGCCAAGTCGCTATCTCTCACCGGTCAGCCGGTATTCACCTTTCAAAGGTGATTTTGGTCAAGTGCCATTTCCTGCGACTTGGTCCCCGAATTGGACCATCATCACCTAATATCTCCGTGGTCTTTCAACTCAGCCTCATGAAACTTTCAGGGTAGATAGGTCTCCCCAAGACCTTTCCAACGGTATGTGATTTGCCTCGCTAGGCCATCTACAGCCGAAGTTATTCATGGTACTTGGTACCTTACCCTGTTTTCACCATACTTGTTCGTACTTGGGTGCAAAACATGGATCACCCATATCTCCACTTTGGGGGCCAGCTACCGCCTTGTCCCCATATTCTTTTTTGTTGGTCATATTATGCACAGTTTATAAATATTCTACGCCAACTTGCTTACTCGTCTCCAACTTGCCGTTATTCTTGGTCCAAGTCCCATTTCATTCATTTTTGGACCTTTGTTGCTCTATGTTTCACTAATAGCTTCGCCCACCAACATGCTGATTTTCTATTCGTATTTTTCCGTAATAGTTCCACTCAGGACCATTCCAAAACACACCGCAACTTGTCGCTCGGTGGCAAACTGACCGAGTTATAATTCATGAAAGGTACCTCTACCTGCTACAGCACATGGTCGGCCCAAACCATAAACCGACCAAACGACCGACTTGGAGCACCCTGACCGGGTTGCTCCCATATAATGAAAGTTGCGTCTTCCAACGTCCAACATATAAATATTCTACGACAAGTCGCTATCTCTTATCGGTCAGCCGGTATTCACGACCCAAAGGTGAAAATGTATGGAGAGCGTTCACACAATTCCGGACGAATTTTGTAAACGTGTTTTTCCGTTTTCTCTCAATTGCGGGCGAACCAAGCGACGGATCGAAAAAAACCCAAAAGTAAAATGTGTTTAAAAACCCGATTTCTACATTATTGCCGAAGACACCAAAGCGCTATCTCGAAATTTTAAAAATCGATCGAAAATGTATGGACGGCGTTCACAAAATTCGTCCGGAATTTTGTAAACGTGTTTTTCCGTTTTCTCTCGATTGCGCGCGAACTATGCGTCGGATCGAAAAAAACCCAAAAGTAAAATGTGTTTAAAAACCCGATTTCTACATTATTGCCGAAGACACCAAAGCGCTATCTCGAAATTTTAAAAATCGATCGAAAATGTATGGACGGCGTTCACAAAATTCGTCCGGAATTTTGTAAACGTGTTTTTCCGTTTTCTCTCAATTGCGGGCGAACTAAGCGTCGGATCGAAAAAAACCCAAAAGTAAAATGTGTTTTAAAACCCGATTTCTACATTATTGCCGAAGACACCAAAGCGCTATCTCGAAATTTTAAAAATCGATCGAAAATGTATGGACGGCGATCACAAAATTCGTCCGGAATTTTGTAAACGTGTTTTTCCGTTTTCTCTCAATTGCGGGCGAACTAAGCGTCGGATCGAAAAAAACCCAAAAGTAAAATGTGTTTAAAAACCCGATTTCTACATTATTGCCGAAGACACCAAAGCGCTATCTCGAAATTTTAAAAATCGATCGAAAATGTATGGACGGCGTTCACAAAATTCGTCCGGAATTTTGTAAACGTGTTTTTCCGTTTTCTCTCAATTGCGGGCGAACTAAGCGTCGGATCGAAAAAAACCCAAAAGTAAAATGTGTTTAAAAACCCGATTTCTACATTATTGCCGAAGACACCAAAGCGCTATCTCGAAATTTTAAAAATCGATCGAAAATGTATGGACGGCGTTCACAAAATTCGTCCGGAATTTTGTAAACGTGTTTTTTCGTTTTCTCGCGATTGCGGGCGAACCAAGCGACGGATCGAAAAAAACCCAAAAGTAAAATGTGTTTAAAAACCCGATTTCTACATTATTGCCGAAGACACCAAAGCGCTATCTCGAAATTTTTAAAATCGATCGAAAATGTATGGACGGCGTTCACAAAATTCGTCCGGAATTTTGTAAACGTGTTTTTCCGTTTTCTCTCAATTGCGGGCGAACCAAGCGACGGATCGAAAAAAACCCAAAAGTAAAATGCGTTTAAAAACCCGATTTCTACATTATTGCCGAAGACACCAAAGCGCTATCTCGAAATTTTAAAAATCGATCGAAAATGTATGGACGGCGATCACAAAATTCGTCCGGAATTTTGTAAACGTGTTTTTTCGTTTTCTCTCGATTGCGCGCGAACTATGCGTCGGATCGAAAAAAACCCAAAAGTAAAATGTGTTTAAAAACCCGATTTCTACATTATTGCCGAAGACACCAAAGCGCTATCTCGAAATTTTAAAAATCGATCGAAAATGTATGGACGGCGATCACAAAATTCGTCCGGAATTTTGTAAACGTGTTTTTTCGTTTTCTCGCGATTGCGCGCGAACTATGCGTCGGATCGAAAAAAACCCAAAAGTAAAATGTGTTTAAAAACCCGATTTCTACATTATTGCCGAAGACACCAAAGCGCTATCTCGAAATTTTAAAAATCGATTGAAATTTTATGGAGAAAGGATTGTTTTTTGAAGCCTGTCGAAAATACACTCACCGAGCCGTTTTTTGTATCGACCGACATACAAGTTTGCCTAGCTAACTTTTTCTTCCGGATTGGCCGCGGACCTCACTTTTCAATATCTAGTGGTGCCATGGACCACCAAAAGAGGCTTTTTAACATTTTCAACAATTTCGACTTTTTCGGATTTTCAACGTAAGGGGACTCGGGGCGACTTTTTTCGAGTCTGTCTAAAATACACTTACCAGATTTTTCAAAGGTGCGGAACGTCATACATTTTTGACTAGGTCAATTTTTTGTTCCAAATCGATCGCGGGTTTCACTTTTCAATATTTAGGGCTCGAGTAAAGTACGAATATAGGGTTTTCTCATTTTTCGACATTTTCGATTTTTTTTTGATTTTTTCGGGTGTATCGAGCTTCGGCATAGCCATACCGTTTGTGTTTCTCAATTTTTTATTTGACTAGTCGTAAGTACTCGAGTAGATGAAACTTTTTGCCGAAGACGCCATGCCTCGGAAACGACTCCTTCATGCTCAAAATTGGGGCCAAAGGTGATTTTTGTTACTTTTCCTTAGGGGGCCCAACACTTAGAAATTTTTCAAAATCGCGATTTTTCGATTGCGAGCTAGCGCTTTGCGGTCTTCGGCAATGTTTTAGATCTTGATGAGATAAGACTTTTTGGCCATGAGACATTTACCCCTCCGACCCCTCCTTCCCCCCGCAAATCGCCCATCAAAGTGCAATTTTTGCTTTTTCACCTCTTTGCACGCACTGTTCGGCCCAAATGGCCACTTTCTATGGGTCTGAGCGCTTTGCGGTCTTCGGCAAACTTATAGATCGTACCAATTCCTAATTATAATTATTCCCCACCACCTTCGTACCTCTTCATCCCTGGCCACTATTCGCGTACCAAGGTAATTTTTGTTCATTTTGTCAACATTTTTCATTTTTGACTGCTTATATCGGCCTTGCCATGAACCGATAGCGCTTCGCTGTGTTCTAACGTAAGTTAGTACTACTCAATACCTTTCCAAATCATGTCTTAGATTGCCATTTGCTTGCATACAGCCGGAGCTATGAGCGATACCGTAAAAAGTACCGAAACTTGGAAAAATCGTTGGATCGCCCATATCCCCCCTTTGGGGGCCAGATATCGAAAAAAGTTCTGTTTCAAAAAGTTGCGCATCAACGTGTTCTAGTTATGTCTAGAACATTTCACTTCGCTAGCTGGCCTGCAACTTAGCCGTAATTGGGATTTTAGGGTGTTCTTGGAGGGCCCATTTCCTGCGACTTGGTATCTTTTGGGCCCTATGTTTCGCTAATATCTCCACGAGTTTTCCAGATAGCGTTCTCATACTTTCAGGGTGTTTAGAGCACTTCAAGACCTTTCCAACGCTATGCCGTTTGCTTCGCTCGGACATCTACAGCCGAAGTTATTCGAGGTACTTGGTACCTTACCCTGTTTTCTCAGTACTTGGTCGAAAATTTCGATCAGCCATATGACCGACTTGGACAACCCTGGGCGGGTTGACCCCATATAACTAAACTTTTGTCTCGTAAAGGCAAACTTATAAATGTTCTACGTCAACTCGCTATCTCGTACCGCCTTGACGGTATACTTGGTTCAAGGGCCATTTCCAGCGACTTGGTCGCAATTTCGCTCTAAGTTTCGCTAATACCTTCGTCCGTGGACATGGTTATTTTTTGTTCGTATTTTTCCTTGATAGTCCCACTCAGGACTATTCCATACCAGAGTCAAGCGTCCCGCTAAGTGCCATACAGCCTGAGTTATAATTCATGAAAGGTACCTCTACCAGTTTTTGCCATACTTGGGTGCAAACCATGAATCACCCATATCTCCACTTTGGAGGCCAGCTACCGCCTGGGCCACATATACTTTTTTGTTGGTCATACCATGCACAGTTTATAATTTTTCTACGCCAACTTGCTATCTCTTCTCCAACTTGCCGTTATTCTTGGTACAAGTCCCATTTCGTTCGTTTTTGGACCCATTTTGCTATATGATTCACTAATAGCTTCGGCCATGGACAAGCTGATTTTCTATTTTTATTTTTCCTTGATAGTTCCACTCAAAATCATTCCAAAACACCCCGCAACTCGTCGCTCGGTGGCAAACTGACCGAGTTATAATTCATGAAAGGTACCTCAATTTGGTACACCACGTGGTCGGCCCAAAACATAAACCGACCAAACGACCGACTTGAAGCACCCTGACCGGGTTGCCCCCATATAATGAAAGATGCGTCTATACCTGCCAAACGTATGAATATTCTACGCCAAGTCGCTTTCTCTTACCGGTCAGCCGGTATTCACCTTTCAAGGGTGGTTTTGGTCAAGTGCCATTTCCTGCGACTTGGTCCCCGAATTGGACCATCATCACCTAATATCTCCGTGGTCTTTCATCTCAGCCTCATGAAACTTTCAGGGTAGATAGGTCTCCCAAAGACCTTTCCAACGGTATGCCGTTTGTCTTGCTCGGCCATCTACAGCCGAAGTTATTAATGGTACTTGGTACCTCACCCTGTTTTTTCCATACTTGTTCGTACTTGGGTACAAACTTTGGATCGCCCATATCTCCACTTTGGAGGCCAGCTACCGCCTTGTCCCCATATACTTTTTTGTTGGTCATACCATGCACAGTTTATAATTGTTCTACGCCAACTAGCTATCTCTTCTCCAACTTGCCGTTATTCTTGGTCCAAGTCCCATTTCATTCGTTTTTGGACCCTTGTTGCTCTATGTTTCACTAATAGCTTCGTCCACCAACATGCTGATTTTCTGTTCGTATTTTTCCGTAATAGTTTTACTCAAGACCATTCCAAATCACAGCAAAACTTGTCGCTCGGTGAAAAACTGACCGAGTTATAATTCATGAAAGGTACCTCAACCTGGTACAGCACATGGTCGGCCCAAAACATAAACCGACCAAACGACCGACTTGGAGCACCCTGACCGGGTTGCCCCCATATAATGAAAGTTGCGTCTCTACACGCCCAACTTATGAATATTCTACGCCAAGTCGCTATCTCTTACCGGTAAGCCGGTATTCACCTTCCAAGGGTGATTTTGGTCAAGTGCCATTTCCTGCGACTTGGTCCCCGAATTGGACTATCATCACCTAATATCTCCGTGGTCTTTCAATTCAGCCTCATGAAACTTTCAGGGTAGATAGGTCTCCCCAAGACCTTTCTAACGATATGCCAATTGTCTCGCTAGGCCATCTACAGCCGAAGTTATTCATGGTACTTGGTACCTTACCCTGTTTTTACCATACTTGTTCGTACTTGGGTGCAAAACATGAATCACCCATATCTCCACTTTGGAGGCCAGCTACCGCCTTGTCCCCATATAATTTTTTGTTGGTCATATCATGCACAGTTTATAAATATTCTACGCCAACTTGCTACCTCGTCTCCAACTTGCCGCTATTCTTGGTCCAAGTCCCATTTCATTCGTTTTTGGACCTTTGTTGCTCTATGTTTCACTAATAGCTTCGCCCACCAACATGCTGATTTTCTGTTCGTATTTTTCCGTAATAGTTTTACTCAAGACCATTCCAAATCACAGCAAAACTTGTCGCTCGGTGAAAAACTGACCGAGTTATAATTCATGAAAGGTACCTCAACCTGGTACAGCACATGGTCGGCCCAAAACATAAACCGACCAAACGACCGACTTGGAGCACCCTGACCGGGTTGCCCCCATATAATGAAAGTTGCGTCTCTACACGCCCAACTTATGAATATTCTACGCCAAGTCGCTATCTCTTACCGTTAAGCCGGGATTCACCTTTCAAGGGTGATTTTGGTCAAGTGCCATTTCCTGCGACTTTGTCCCCGAATTGGACCATCATCACCTAATATCTCCGTGGTCTTTCAATTCAGCCTCATGAAACTTTCAGGGTAGATAGGTCTCCCCAAGACCTTTCCAACGATATGCCAATTGTCTCGCTAGGCCATCTACAGCCGAAGTTATTCATGGTACTTGGTACCTTACCCTGTTTTCACCATACTTGTTCGTACTTGGGTGCAAACCATGAATCACCCATATCTCCACTTTGGAGGCCAGCTACCGCCTTGTCCCCATATACTTTTTTGTTGGTCATATTATGCACAGTTTATAAATATTCTACGCCAACTTGCTAACTCGTCTCCAACTTGCCGTTATTCTTGGTCCAAGTCTCATTTCATTAGTTTTTGAACCCTTGTTGCTCTATGTTTCACTAATAGCTTCGCCCACCAACATGCTGATTTTCTGTTCGTATTTTTCCGTAATAGTTTTACTCAAGACCATTCCAAATCACAGCAAAACTTGTCGCTCGGTGAGAAACTGACCGAGTTATAATTCATGAAAGGTACCTCAACCTGGTACAGCACATGGTCGGCCCAAAACATAAACCGACCAAACGACCGACTTGGAGCACCCTGACCGGGTTGCCCTCATATAATGAAAGTTGCGTCTCTCTACGCCCAACTTATGAATATTCTACGCCAAGTCGCTATCTCTTACCGGTAAGCCGGGATTCACCTTTCAAGGGTGATTTTGGTCAAGTGCCATTTCCTGCGACTTTGTCCCCGAATTGGACCATCATCACCTAATATCTCCGTGGTCTTTCAATTCAGCCTCATGAAACTTTCAGGGTAGATAGGTCTCCCCAAGACCTTTCCAACGATATGCCAATTGTCTCGCTAGGCCATCTACAGCCGAAGTTATTCATGGTACTTGGTACCTTACCCTGTTTTCACCATACTTGTTCGTACTTGGGTGCAAACCATGAATCACCCATATCTCCACTTTGGAGGCCAGCTACCGCCTTGTCCCCATATACTTTTTTGTTGGTCATATTATGCACAGTTTATAAATATTCTACGCCAACTTGCTAACTCGTCTCCAACTTGCCGTTATTCTTGGTCCAAGTCTCATTTCATTAGTTTTTGAACCCTTGTTGCTCTATGTTTCACTAATAGCTTCGCCCACCAACATGCTGATTTTCTGTTCGTATTTTTCCGTAATAGTTTTACTCAAGACCATTCCAAATCACAGCAAAACTTGTCGCTCGGTGAGAAACTGACCGAGTTATAATTCATGAAAGGTACCTCAACCTGGTACAGCACATGGTCGGCCCAAAACATAAACCGACCAAACGACCGACTTGGAGCACCCTGACCGGGTTGCCCTCATATAATGAAAGTTGCGTCTCTCTACGCCCAACTTATGAATATTCTACGCCAAGTCGCTATCTCTTACCGGTAAGCCGGTATTCACCTTCCAAGGGTGATTTTGGTCAAGTGCCATTTCCTGCGACTTGGTCCCCGAATTGGACCATCATCACCTAATATCTCCGTGGTCTTTCAATTCAGCCTCATGAAACTTTCAGGGTAGATAGGTCTCCCCAAGACCTTTCCAACGATATGCCAATTGTCTCGCTAGGCCATCTACAGCCGAAGTTATTCATGGTACTTGGTACCTTACCCTGTTTTTACCATACTTGTTCGTACTTGGGTGCAAAACATGAATCACCCATATCTCCACTTTGGAGGCCAGCTACCGCCTTGTCCCCATATACTTTTTTGTTGGTCATATTATGCACAGTTTATAAATATTCTACGCCAACTTGCTACCTCGTCTCCAACTTGCCGTTATTCTTGGTTCAAGTCCCATTTCATTCGTTTTTGAACCCTTGTTGCTCTATGTTTCACTAATAGCTTCGCCCACCAACATGCTGATTTTCTGTTCGTATTTTTCCGTAATAGTTTTACTCAAGACCATTCCAAATCACAGCGTAACTTGTCGCTCGGTGAAAAACTGACCGAGTTATAATTCATGAAAGGTACCTCAACCTGGTACAGCATATGGTCGGCCCAAAATATAAACCGACCAAACGACCGACTTGGAGCACCCTGATCGGGTTGCCCCCATATAATGAAAGTTGCGTCTTTACCTGCCAAACGTATGAATGTTCTACGCCAAGTCGCTATCTCTCACCGGTCAGCTGGTATTCACCTTTCAAAGGTGATTTTGGTCAAGTGCCATTTCCTGCGACTTGGTCCCCGAATTGGACCATCATCACCTAATATCTCCGTGGTCTTTCAATTCAGCCTCATGAAACTTTCAGGGTAGATAGGTCTCCCTAAGACCTTTCCAACGATATGCCAATTGTCTCGCTGGGTCATCTACAGCCGAAGTTATTCATGGTACTTGGTACCTTACCCTGTTTTCACCATACTTGGCCATACTTGGGTACAAACCTTGAATCACCCATATGTCCACTTTACAGGCCAGCTAGCGCCTTGGCAACGTATGGTTTTTTGTTGGGTACAACATGAATAGTTTATAATTTTTCTACGCCAACTTGCTACCTCGTCACCAACTTGCCGCTATTTCGTTTCCAACGTTTCCAAAACAGTACTGTTTCGCGAGATTGGATTGATGCAGCCTGAGCTACGCTTGATTTTGTGTTTTTAACGGTACTGAAAACCGGCTTAACGGGGGAAAAATCTTTGATATGGGCAATGAAAGTTCTGAAAGGTTGTCATTGTGTGCAACAAAAAAATTAAACCCAAAAACCATCGTTTGGTGCAGACGGGTATTGTTGTTATATTATATACCCCCGTCAGCATACCACCCCCGCGCGATATGATCGGCTGAATACAGCATACGTTTCCAAAACTGTTGTGTTTTGCGAGATTGGTTTGATGCAGCCAGAGCTACGCTTGGTGTTGTGTTTTTTACGGTACCGAAAACCGGCTCAACGAAGCCAAAATCGGTGGTGTCTGCCCTCATCTATGATTGTTTGAAATTAAGGGCGGGCAAGATAGCGCTAAGAATGCTATCGATCACGCACCACGCGAACTGTTGTGTCTTAAACGTACCTGAATCAATAGAAGCATCTACCTGAATCTCTAGCAGCATCGTACCTGAATCTCTAGAACGATCGTACTTTCTATTTAATTATTTACCTGCGTACCAACATGCCGAAAATTAATTGAAGGCCTCTGCCCGTTTGTATGAAACGTACCCTTAAACCTTATGAACAAATTAGGTACAACTTTAGCTCGTGTTCCACTGGCGTCTCAAATTTAAAAACGTCTGATAAAACAGCACAAACTTTTGCATACGAGCTAGAGGCTTATTGTTTGGCTTAAATGTTGTTCGCCACAAGGCGTATATTTTGTCCGTGTATAGAATTTTGATCTCAGCTACCGAAAAGGGCGATATGGCCGAAGCACATGAGTGACAAAAATAGTGAACGAGATACGTGTTTATCAATTTACCATGCATAATTGCCTTATCGTCGGTGTTCTACAGTAACGAAATGGTTTTCAAGGGCGATCTTTATCACTAATGTGGGAAAAGGAAAAAGTAACAGAGGGGAATATGACCATGACCAAGTTTAACCAACGGGTAATTTTCCCCCGAATACGAGTAGCCATACGTATGCGCCAAGTGCGCCACAACCGGTATGCAACAGTTCCGAACTGGTTTCTCCTGCAATTTCAATGCCACCAATGAGATAACGGTGACGCGCCAGTCAAGTAGCGGTTCTTTTTCCTTCGAATTCCAGCAACGAATGGTGTACATCGATTGACCCTGACCCTGAAACCAACTTTATATTTCAAGGGCAGTCTCTTTAAAAGGTGTAACTAAGCGAAGTGAAAAACGATCGGGCTGTTGTTTAATTCTTGCTAACGGCTCATGCATGTCTTCAACAGTGGCGCACACTTGGCTATCCAGTGCATGGTACTTTTCATGAATTATCGCACGGGCAGTATGTAACCGAGCGGTTAGCTGGGCAAAGATTAAGAAAGCTTGTATTTGTTTTTATAAGCAGAAATAATCCGGTACATTGGATTCTTTTTTATCTTTACCATAAGTGAAAGAAAATGAGGCAGTGAAAGAGGCGAATATGGCGATGACTAAGTTAAAAAATGTTTATTTTTTCTCAAAATATTAGCCGTCAAACGTTTGCGCCGAGTTCACCGCAGCCAGTAACCATACAGCAACCCGTATAGTTTACTCGCAGATTTCGACTTTGCGTTTACGTTCTCTTTCTGGCACACGGAGCAGAAAGCCAGGTGCGCCAGAGTGTGTCTGCTATGAAGTCGAAGCTCGCACATGCTGTAACAGATGCACTATGAGGCAGTTGGAGGAAATCCGCCGAAATGGAATTAAATACGTATAAAGCTTGCCTTGAACAAACTTGATCGTACGCCAAGAAATTATGTGTAACATTCTAGACGGATGTATTTGTTTCATAGTCCAATTAAAATAGAACATTACATTTATTTTTAAAAGAATACAAAGTTTTCTCACAAACTATTAACCTCATACGGTTCTACTGTGTTTGCAAATGTGCGGAGTTTCCAACGTTTCTGTTCGCACGCTCGTCTGGCTCATGCGTTGTCTCGCTCACGCACGCCAGTTTTTGTGGCAAAACCCAACACAGTGTGAGAGCGAACGTTACTCTGCTGCACTCTCCTTCTCGGTTGTGCTGGCGCGATGCCGTAGCATGCTCTCTCTTTCGCTCGTTAAATGCCTCTGGAGTCCGTCCTTCAACTATCGTATTTGCTAAATCTGGGTCAATGACCGTGCGTGCCCTACTTTCGTTGCTTGAATTCGGAGAAAAAGAAACCGTTAGAATGACTTGGTTATTACATCACCTGTTCTTTCACGGCGTCGCCGTCATGACAATGGTTATAGTTACCAAGGTTCATTCGGAGCTTTTGCACCAGAATTTTTCGCAACAAATTTTTTTTTCCCTTGACGGCTAATCGGTCGTTTGGGTCGTTGACCGATCGCGGTGTACTCTTGGCATGGCAGAATAAGGTACCTGAATGATGAATTATCGTTATGGCTGTATACAACCGAGCGCCTTGCTAGGCACAGTTTCAGAAAGGTTGTTATTATCTTTTACGGCATAAATTACAAAAACAAAATAAAATCATGTTTTCTGGAGTTGCCATAAGGCGCATTTTATGCGAGTACAAATAAAAACCAACCTCGCACGTGATGATCGGCTGCATACATCATATGTTTCCAAAACTGTTTCGTTCGGGACGGGAGTAAAAATGAGTTGTACTTTTCGTTTAACTATATACCTGCCTGCCAATATTCCAATCAAAAATTAATCTTTCGTTACCTGTTTCCATGAAAAGTGCGCTAAAACTCTACCTGTGTGCAACATTTTGTACTTGCTGACACGATGGGTACAATACTAGCTCGTGTTTCACAGGCGTTTTAAATGATAAAACTTCTGCTGGAACAGCAAACCGAGACATCATCTGTTCGCTTTCAAGTTAAAGCAAAACTTGTAGCTCATGTAACAAAATGGACCGATGGTGAACAAGATCTAAGCGTTAACGGTCACAGCCCATCAAGTTAGACATATCTCGCATAGCTGTTAACCATTCCGTTTAAAAATATTAAACGAGGGCGAACTTTGTAACATTTTTGGCGTGAAAAATGAGTGAAATCGTGCATGACGCGCGTGTGAAACGTGAAATAAAACAGCAAAATAAATCACGAGAGCCAGCGAGAGTGAATTCAACGAGTGCGAGTATCGAAGCAAGGAAAAATGAAGCCAAAGCTCAAATTGCTTGAATACGAGCGTCTTATCGTTGAAAGTCTTTTCTTTCCTTGCATTAATTTTAATTGAGTTTTATTTTCGTAGATACTTGCTCTTTATAGATACTCGCTCAGGAAACGCATTTTGTGTTTTTAGAAAATTCTTTCGTTCGAGGATAGTTTTCAACAAAACACAAGTATGTTTATTGCAGCTTGACTATGTCAGCCGTTTTTTTATTATGGCTGATAGAACATTTACACGAATTTTACTCGACGGCAGATTTGCTAACTGCCGGGTGATGTTCACGACTATGATGATCAAATTTTTCCTGCAAAAGTTTCGGGCTAACATCAAACTCAAACGAAACCCAATATGTGAGTTTAATCGTGCATGTAATAAAAGTCATCATAAACATCGAGAGCCAGCGATAGCGAAATAAATAATGCGAGTAACGAATCCAGCGAAAATGAAGCCTTTGCATAAATAACTTGAACACGAATGTTTAATATGTGATGTTTGTTTATTTGCATGCATTAAAAATAAGCTATGTCTACATTTGCATGCATTAATTTATTTTATTGCATGCATTAAATTAATTAAAGGCATGCACTAATAAAGTTAAATTAATTTTTCCTATTAAAATAGATTGAGCGAGTGGACGCTTGACGACGACGATGAATTGTCCGGTTTCCTTCGTTTAGCACCCCTGTTGCGTTGATCCAAACAGCCAAAAAGGGTTGCATCGTCCAGCGCCGTCGACTCCGCAATCGGCAAGCCGTCGAAATCACCGGTGCTGCAACTTTCCTGGTCTTCGTCCACCACTTGAGTTTTCGCTAGCACAGCCTGCATGTACCGATCCAGCTCGTCCCACTCCGCCTGCATCTGAAAAGATGAACATGTATCAATATACGCCATAAGTTCGGTGATGTATCTTATCAGGGCGTCCTGGTGTTCTTTCTCGAATGCTGCTTTGCGGACTGTCGGCAGTCGGTGGAATCGCTTCCTTGCAGCCCGGTGACACCTCGCTGCGGTATATGGTGGTTTTTGTTGTCCGTACTTTGCGACGAAGTAATCGATTGTAGTGAGCGGAACGGATTGGGGCTTTCCGTTTGCCTCGTCAAACAGCCGCTTTTCTTCCTTTGTAAGCCGGTGGTTTTCCGAACGCGATGCTTCGATGATATAAGGCAGTTTCGTGGCAGGATCAGCATGCTTCCACAGCTTTTTCCGGTCGGCGCAAGTCAGATTTAAGGTGCTGTGTTGTTTTGTAAAAATATTGTAAGGTGTTATGGTTCGGTTTGCTTTCTTGTTGTATGTTGTTTTGGTTTGGTTCTGGTGGCTAGAAATAAACAAAACAAAACAAACAATACAGTCAATGAAAACAAAGGAACCTTTTGGTTGATTATTTAAGACTTACGAATATTGTTGCATTTCTTGTGGGGTTGTTTTCGGCGTCTTGCCCAAACACTCCCGGACTCCTTTCTTCTGCACGATGCAGAGCATTTCGTCCAGCGTCCGATGCATGTTTATGGTCTGCAACAACATTTTAGTAGCGCTCTTTGCTTCTTCCGTACGGTTGCCGACAGCGACGCGAGCCCAGTCTATTTCCTGCAGCCGGGCATCTGCATTTAGCACGTCCTCTGCTGGCAAAATTGCTCGAAGCCCGTGGACCAAATCATTGTACTCTGATTCCGTCCACTGTTCGGCAGCTACGTTTCCGAAATTCGCTCCTTGTTCGGAGTCCGCCGATCCGAACAGATCCTCACTTGCATTCATCAGATTATAAGCCATTTTCTTCACCAAACTTTTTATTTTTCCTGGAGAGTAACTTGTTACGTCTGCTTTTTTTGACCGTAGAAATGAGTCTACAAAATGGCGTCGTTTTTTGCGGCAGGTACATCGTACAAGATGGACATCTTCTGTCCTGCTTCCCAAAATGTCAGTTGAACGAAAAAGGAATTTATTATTTGACAATAGTTCACAAACAATATTTAGAACACGTTGTTTCTTTCTGCGTGAATGTGCCAATAATATTTCGATGATGTGAAAGAAACATGACTAAATTTTGAATAACGACTAGAGAGAACAATTCTTTTTAAAACTAGAATAATAAAAAAATTGGTTCATTGGTTTTCTTTATGCTTTTTGAAGAACTGAACCCGCATCTTGTAAACACGATGACATTGAAGAATATTGTCAAAAAGAAAACTTCTTACGGAATACATTTGAAATACTGAAAACCGGCTCAACGGGGTCCAAATCAGTGATGTCTCCCCTAGCTCAAGATTTTTCTAAAAAACCATCGCATCTTCTCGCTCTCGACGGGATGTTGTTGGACTCCGCATAACGTTTCCAAAACTTATTTGTTTTGCAAGATTGGTTTGATACAGCCTGAGCTACGCTTGATTTTGTGTTTTTTACGGTACCGAAAACCGGCTCAACGGGGCCAAAATCAGTGATGTCTCCCCTCATACCTGATTTTACTAAAAAACCATCGCATCTTCTCGCTCTCGACGGGATGTTGTTGGACTCCGCATAACGTTTCCAAAACTTATTTGTTTTGCGAGATTGGTTTGATACAGCCTGAGCTACGCTTGATTTTGTGTTTTTTACGGTACCGAAAACCGGCTCAACTTGGCCAAAATCAGTGATGTCTCCCCTCATACCTGATTTTACTAAAAAACCATCGCATCTTCTCGCTCTCGACGGGATGTTGTTGGACTCCGCATAACGTTTCCAAAACTTATTTGTTTTGCAAGATTGGTTTGATACAGCCTGAGCTACGCTTGATTTTGTGTTTTTTACGGTACCGAAAACCGGCTCAACGGGGCCAAAATCAGTGATGTCTCCCCTCATACCTGATTTTACTAAAAAACCATCGCATCTTCTCGCTCTCGACGGGATGTTGTTGGCCTCCGCATAACGTTTCCAAAACTTATTTGTTTTGCGAGATTGGTTTGATACAGCCTGAGCTACGCTTGATTTTGTGTTTTTTACGGTACCGAAAACCGGCTCAACGGGGCCAAAATCAGTGATGTCTCCCCTCATACCTGATTTTACTAAAAAACCATCGCACCTTCTCGCTCTCGACGGGATGTTGTTGGACTCCGCTTAACGTTTCCAAAACTTATTTATTTTGCGAGATTGGTTTGATACAGCCTGAGCTACGCAAGGTTTTGTGTTTTTTACGGTACCGAAAACCGGCTCAACGGGGCCAAAATCAGTGATGTCTCCCCTCATACCTGATTTTACTAAAAAACCATCGCATCTTCTCGCTCTCGACGGGATGTTGTTGGACTCCGCATAACGTTTCCAAAACTTATTTGTTTTGCGAGATTGGTTTGATACAGCCTGAGCTACGCAAGGTTTTGTGTTTTTTACGGTACCGAAAACCGGCTCAACGGGGCCAAAATCAGTGATGTCTCCCCTCATACCTGATTTTACTAAAAAACCATCGCATCTTCTCGCTCTCGACGGGATGTTGTTGGACTCCGCATAACGTTTCCAAAACTTATTTGTTTTGCGAGATTGGTTTGATACAGCCTGAGCTACGCTTGATTTTGTGTTTTTTACGGTACCGAAAACCGGCTCAACGGGGTCCAAATCAGTGATGTCTCCCCTCATACCTGATTTTACTAAAAAACCATCGCATCTTCTCGCTCTCGACGGGATGTTGTTGGACTCCGCATAACGTTTCCAAAACTTATTAGTTTTGCGAGATTGGTTTGATACAGCCTGAGCTACGCTTGATTTTGTGTTTTTAACGGTACCGAAAACCGGCTCAACGGGGCCAAAATCAGTGATGTCTCCCCTCATACCTGATTTTACTAAAAAACCATCGCATCTTCTCGCTCTCGACGGGATGTTGTTGGACTCCGCATAACGTTTCCAAAACTTATTAGTTTTGCGAGATTGGTTTGATACAGCCTGAGCTACGCTTGATTTTGTGTTTTGTACTGTACCGAAAACCGGCTCAACGGGGCCAAAATCAGTGATGTCTCCCCTCATACCTGATTTTACTAAAAAACCATCGCATCTTCTCGCTCTCGACGGGATGTTGTTGGACTCCGCATAACGTTTCCAAAACTTATTTGTTTTGCGAGATTGGTTTGATACAGCCTGAGCTACGCTTGATTTTGTGTTTTTTACGGTACCGAAAACCGGCTCAACGGGGCCAAAATCAGTGATGTCTCCCCTCATACCTGATTTTACTAAAAAACCATCGCATCTTCTCGCTCTCGACGGGATGTTGTTGGACTCCGCATAACGTTTCCAAAACTTATTTGTTTTGTGAGATTGGTTTGATACAGCCTGAGCTACGCAAGGTTTTGTGTTTTTTACGGTACCGAAAACCGGCTCAACGGGGCCAAAATCAGTGATGTCTCCCCTCATACCTGATGTTAGCGCCGTAAAGTAGGCAAAGGATGCCCCAGTAGCACAGTCCTTTGCATAAGATAATTATGTTACCAGTAGTAGATATGTTAGTGATAGCTAAGTAATAAGTGTTTGTGAGATAAGATCTAGCGTTAAGATAACTTGTAAGATTACATCAATAAATGTATTTTAGTCTAAGCTGAACCATCGACTTGAGCTATCGGAACATTGGTCCTTCGAACCGGATAGAATTTGGATTCTTGTAACATTCATCCGGAGTAAACCGCGTTAGAGAGTTGATTCGCGGAAAGAGTTTGAGTTCAGTGGATGGTAGTTAGATTCACTAGTTCGTGGTGGTTGCCGTGGTGAAATTGTGACCATTGGACCTGTACGTGAACGACCGTGTCAAGCGGCAACCAAATCCAGCAAAGCGCGCGCGAATTTGAGTCGACGCTACAGTGTGGCACAAAAAGTTGGCGGTTGGCGTATAAGGATTAGCGTTTCTCGGGACAAAAATAATAAGGAAAATGCCCGTTTCGGACAAAATGGTGCGTCAGTTGAAACGCGTATACAACGACAAGTTAGCGGGAGTTGATTTTTTTTATGAGTTCGTCGAAAATTATACCGAAAACCAGCAGTGCCAGATAAGCAGCCTCCTCATTTCGTTGGAAGAGGCTAAGAGTAACTTCGAAAGTGCGAGAGAAAAGTTACTAACGGAACACGAAGAATGTGATACGGTGGAACTTTTGACCGAAAAACAAGCCTTCTACGGGAAGTTCCATCGGGTGAAGGGCTTTCTGTTGGAGAAGCAAGATGGGGCGGACGGCCATAGGCCGGCTGCAAATAGTACAATGGCGAATGCAAGTTTTACAAATTCGCAAGTGAGGCTTCCCAAAATCGATTTACCGGCGTTCGATGGTGACAAAACAAAATGGATGAGCTTCAAGGATCGCTTCACTGCAATGGTTCACGATGCAGAGTTGTCGGACATAATGAAGCTGCAATATTTGTTGGCTTCGCTAAAAGGAGATGCTGCCAGGTTATTCGACCACGTAAAGCTTGTAGAAGGAAACTACAACAGTACGTGGCAAGCGTTGTTGGATCGGTTTGATGATGCGAAGATGCTGAAACGGAACTACTTCAAGGCGTTGGTGGATCTGCAACCGATGGCTGCCGCAACGGCGGAGGAATTGACTCGTATCGTCAACGAATCGAAGCGCTTAGTGCTTGGGATGGACAGATTGCAGGAGCCTGTATCTTCCTGGGATACCCCATTGTCAAGTCTGGTAAGATACAAGTTCGACGAGCAAACACTAATGGCTTTCGAACTTATTGCAGCCGAGCAGAAGACGGATACCTTTAAGGCATTGATGGAGTTTTGTGAGCGGCGCATCAAGATTCTGACAAACTCGGTCGTCCACACGCAAAACAGGATCGATACGAGGCCGGCAACCAGAGCCACAAGTACAAATCATGACCATCAAGGTACTCGAAAGCCTACACAAAGACCGCATCCGGCTTCAATGTCCTGTGCAGCTCAGACAGGCAACATGCTCAGAGGGTGTGTGTTGTGTAAGGCTGATCATCATATCGCAAGATGCGAGAGATTTGCAAAGATGTCGTTGTCAGAGCGCCAACAGATTGCGAAGGTTGAGTCTTTGTGCTTCAACTGCTTGGGAAAGGAGCATCAAGCAAGATTCTGTAAGGCCCAGTCAAGATGCGGAAACTGTCAGAAACGACATCACACCTTTGTATGCAACAAAACCAATCCGATTACCCCGAGAACAGAGAGCAGCATAAGCGCCACCACGTACATACCAGCTCCAGTTGATTCGCAGCCTTCACAAGAGAAAATGATTTGGTTGTCAACGGCTCAGGTGTTGATTTGCAATGATGAAGGTAGAGAATTTCCAGCTAGAGCGTTGCTGGACCAGGGGTCGCAATCCAACTTCATGAGCGAACGGTTGGTACAGCAGTTGAAGCTGAAGAAAAGGCGACTAAATAAACCTTTGTCCGGCATCGGAGCAGTTTCGCTAAAGGCAGAGACGATGGTGGTAGCTACCATGAAATCACGAGCGTCAACCTTTGTGTCTCGAGTGAATTGGTTGGTGCTGCGAAACATAACAGCCAACTTTCCAGCGCAAACTCGGAACACGGAGTCCTGGAACATTCCCCAAGCACTGATATTGGCAGATCCAGCATTCTTCCGGAGTGAGCGGATAGACCTTCTGATTGGTGCAGAGTTATTTGGCGAGTTGCTCCAACAAGGTCAATTAAAGTTAGCACCTCACTTGCCAAAGCTCCTGGAGTCCAGCCTTGGTTGGATTGTATGCGGCAGGGAAGAACGAGTCTCTGAAGATGCAGCTGAGGTCGTCTGTTCCTGTTTGGCTGACAACGATCTTGGGGCAATATTTGAGAAGCTGGCTAGCCTGGAAGCGATACCGGAAGAACGTGTACGGTCCGAGCAAGATGAGGAATGTGAAAACCTTTATCTAAACACAACGAGGCGCACCGAGTCGGGAAGGTATGTCGTTAAGTTGCCCAAGGTAGCCAACTTCGAAGAAAGGTTGGGAGACTCACTTCAACCAGCATTGAAAAGGTTAGCGGCCATTGAAAGGCGTATGATCAAGGAGCCGAACCTGGGTGCCGCGTACAAGGAATTTATGTCCGAATACATCAGACTAGGGCATATGACAAAGGTGTCAACTTATGTAGAAGATAAGATGGCAGAGGGCACGCCACGGTTTTACCTACCGCACCATGCAGTTTGGAAGACTGATGGATTGACGAAAAAGTGTCGAGTGGTGTTCGATGCATCATGCCGTTGTGGTACCGGGCTAAGCTTAAACGACATTTTGTTGACTGGACCGCGATTACAAGACGACATAGAAGTCATTCTTCTCAGATTCAGGATGAGGCCTGTGGCCTTTGTGGCTGATGTAGAGAAAATGTATCGGCAGGTCTTGGTGGCGGAAGAAGATAAAAATCTACAACGAATATTATGGAGAGAAACCGCCAATGATCCAGTTGGGGTCTACGTTCTGAATACGGTAACGTATGGGACCGCGTGTGCACCCTTCCTAGCAATCAGGACATTATTTAAGATTTTCGAAGATGAAGGGCATCAGTTTCCCATGGCGTCACGCTGCGCAAATGATTTCTATGTTGACGACATCTTGTCCGGCGCAGCGACCATAGAGGAAGCGGGAAACATGGTAAAGGAGCTCAGTGAGTTGCTCAGCATGGGAGGGTTCGGCCTCCGCAAGTGGGCTTCCAATGAGCCAGAAGCACTTGCAGCAATCACACCAGAGCACATCGCGAAGGCAGGAAATTATGAGTTTGGGACGGAGCCTACAGGTACGGTGTCCACATTGGGCTTGTCGTGGAACACATCGTCGGACGTCTTGAGTGTTCAAGTTAGGCTACCGCCACAGATTGAAACCCTACGCACGAAACGGCAGGTATCGGGATGCCTCGCGAAAGTATATGATCCATTAGGATTCCTCGATCCTGTTAAGATGAAGGCAAAGCTGCTTTTGCAACGTATAGTAACTTTGAAGGATGCCAAGGGAAAACGCTGGGACTGGGACGATGTGTTACCAGAAGGCTTGTTTGCAGAATGGATGGCGTTCTTTCCCCAACTTACGGCACTATCAAAGATAGAAGTTCCAAGACCAGTGGTAACGGATAGCAGTATGGAAAAACAAGTGCATATATTCTGCGACGCATCGGAAAGGGGGTATGGAGCTTGTTGTTACATCCGTTGTCAGAAAGTTGGCGAAAAGGCGACAGTGAACTTCTTTATATCGAAATCGAAGTTGGTATCGTTGAAGCAAAAGATAACGATCGCTAGATTGGAGTTATGTGCAGCGCTCTTGGGCAGCAACTTATATCGGTTAGTGAAGAAGGTCCTGCCGGAAGGAGCACCTGCCTTTTTATGGACGGATTCCATGACTGTGTGGCATTGGGTGAATTCTCCTCATGGAAATTGGAAGACATTCGTAGCGAATCGCACATCAAAGATCCAGCGGAACGCGGAAGGAGCTCAATGGAGACACGTGCCGGGAGTCGAGAACCCAGCGGATCTGGTGTCTAGAGGGGTGGATCCGGAGGCACTTATCGACACCAAGCAATGGTGGTCGGGGCCAACATGGCTCTCCTTGGAGGAAGAATCGTGGCCAGCATTGCCAAACAATGCAAAGGCATTGGAACCTACAGGAGAAGAACGAGCAACAGCGGTACTAGCCTCTTCGCTTGACGAAGAGAACTTTAGTGACCGACTCTACTCCCTGTGCTCCACATACACGAAGCTGCGCAGAGTTGTGGGATATTGTCAGCGATATCTCCACGCTCTAAGGTCGCATGCAAAACCAACGTCAGAGGAAATGGCACCGTTGACCACGGAAGATTTAAGGATGGCGGAGTCAACGCTTTGCCGCTTGGCACAGAGGGAGCAGTTGGCGGCAGAGCTGGACACGTTGAAGAAAGGAAGGAGTTTGCCGAGTGCTTCGGGCTTGAGGTTCTGCGATCCATTTCTGGGCGAAGATGGATTGATTCGTGTCAAGGGACGGCTTTAGAACGCGCATATGAGTGAGGCAGCAAAGCATCCCATAATAATTCCCAAAGGGCATCCGTTGGCGAGGTTGTTGGCGTTACATTACCATGTCAACTTGCTTCATGCTGGGCCACAGTTGATGTTGACCTCATTACGACAACGATTTTGGATCATGGGAGTGAGGTCAGTGGTTCGGCAAGTGCAGCGGCAGTGTGTCAGCTGCTTCAAGAATAAGCCGAAGCTGGTGGTGCAACCAATGGGAGAGTTACCTGCAGCAAGAGTAGCGGAAGCGAGACCGTTTGCCATATCGGGTGTGGATTACTGCGGCCCAGTGTACATCAAGGGCGGTCATAGGAAGGCAGCACCCACAAAGGCATACATCGCAGTGTTTGTGTGCTTCGTTACGCGGGCAGTGCATCTGGAGTTGGTTTCCTCTCTGTCCACGGCAGCCTTCATAGCGGCACTCCGAAGATTCGTGTCGAAGCGAGGATTAGTGGCTGAACTGCACTCCGACAATGGCACCAACTTCAAGGGAGCCGCCAACGAACTGCGTAAACTCTATGATCTGCTTAGTTCCTCTCAATTTCAGGCAGAGGTAACAACTTGGAGCAGCGAACGAGGTTTGAAATGGAGTTTCATTCCGCCCGGAGCTCCCCACTTCGGAGGACTTTGGGAGGCAGCGGTTAAGTCGATGAAGCGTCATCTACATCGTGTATTGGGAGACGCAGCTACCACGTATGAAGATATGGTCACGCTGTTGGCGCAGGTAGAATGTTGCCTGAATTCGCGACCTATCACTCCGATGTCGGATGACCCTGCAGATTTGGAAGCACTTACACCGGGCCACTTTATCACGGGTTCAAATATGCAGCAGGTCCCGGATATTGATCTGCGGGATATTCCGGAAGGCAGGTTGAATCATTGGCGGGTGATTCAACAGCGATTTCAGCACTTTTGGGCTCGATGGCGATCCGAGTATCTGCATCAGCTGCACGTTAGGAATAAGTGGAGTATGCCTGCGACGGCTATAGAACCTGGAATAATGGTTATCATTCGTGATGACAATATGCCACCAAACAAATGGCCATTGGCACGAGTGATAGAAGTGCACCCAGGGAAGGACGGTATAGTCAGGGTAGTTACTTTGCGCACAGCTCAGTCGGATAAAGTGAAAAGGCCAGTTGCCAAGTTATGCGTACTTCCATTTGAGGGCAACAGAAAGGAAGGAGGAAAGGTTCAACAGTGTAAATAGTTTAATTAGTTTATAAAAATTTGAATTTTTATGGTGGTCGGGATGTTAGCGCCGTAAAGTAGGCAAAGGATGCCCCAGTAGCACAGTCCTTTGCATAAGATAATTATGTTACCAGTAGTAGATATGTTAGTGATAGCTAAGTAATAAGTGTTTGTGAGATAAGATCTAGCGTTAAGATAACTTGTAAGATTACATCAATAAATGTATTTTAGTCTAAGCTGAACCATCGACTTGAGCTATCGGAACACCTGATTTTACTAAAAAACCATCGCATCTTCTCGCTCTCGACGGGATGTTGTTGGACTCCGCATAACGTTTCCAAAACTTATTAGTTTTGCGAGATTGGTTTGATACAGCCTGAGCTACGCTTGATTTTGTGTTTTTAACGGTACCGAAAACCGGCTCAACGGGGTCCAAATCAGTGATGTCTCCCCTCATACCTGATTTTACTAAAAAACCATCGCATCTTCTCGCTCTCGACGGGATGTTGTTGGACTCCGCATAACGTTTCCAAAACTTATTTGTTTTGAGAGATTGGTTTGATACAGCCTGAGCTACGCAAGGTTTTGTGTTTTTTACGGTACCGAAAACCGGCTCAACGGGGCCAAAATCAGTGATGTCTCCCCTCATACCTGATTTTTCTAAAAAACCATCGCATCTTCTCGCTCTCGACGGGATGTTGTTGGACTCCGCATAACGTTTCCAAAACTTATTTGTTTTGCGAGATTGGTTTGATACAGCCTGAGCTACGCTTGATTTTGTGTTTTTTACGGTACTGAAAACCGGCTCAACGGGGTCCAAATCAGTGATGTCTCCCCTAGCTCAAGATTTTTCTAAAAAACCATCGCATCTTCTCGCTCTCGACGGGATGTTGTTGGACTCCGCATAACGTTTCCAAAACTTATTTGTTTTGCGAGATTGGTTTGATACAGCCTGAGCTACGCAAGGTTTTGTGTTTTTTACGGTACCGAAAACCGGCTCAACGGGGCCAAAATCAGTGATGTCTCCCCTCATACCTGATTTTACTAAAAAACCATCGCATCTTCTCGCTCTCGACGGGATGTTGTTGGACTCCGCATAACGTTTCCAAAACTTATTTGTTTTGCGAGATTGGTTTGATACAGCCTGAGCTACGCAGGGTTTTGTGTTTTTTACGGTACCGAAAACCGGCTCAACGGGGCCAAAATCAGTGATGTCTCCCCTCATACCTGATTTTACTAAAAAACCATCGCATCTTCTCGCTCTCGACGGGATGTTGTTGGACTCCGCATAACGTTTCCAAAACTTATTTGTTTTGCGAGATTGGTTTGATACAGCCTGAGCTACGCTTGATTTTGTGTTTTTTACGGTACCGAAAACCGGCTCAACGGGGTCCAAATCAGTGATGTCTCCCCTCATACCTGATTTTACTAAAAAACCATCGCATCTTCTCGCTCTCGACGGGATGTTGTTGGACTCCGCATAACGTTTCCAAAACTTATTTGTTTTGCGAGATTGGTTTGATACAGCCTGAGCTACGCTTGATTTTGTGTTTTTTACGGTACTGAAAACCGGCTCAACGGGGCCAAAATCAGTGATGTCTCCCCTCATACCTGATTTTACTAAAAAACCATCGCATCTTCTCGCTCTCGACGGGATGTTGTTGGACTCCGCATAACGTTTCCAAAACTTATTTGTTTTGCGAGATTGGTTTGATACAGCCTGAGCTACGCTTGATTTTGTGTTTTTTACGGTACCGAAAACCGGCTCAACGGGGCCAAAATCAGTGATGTCTCCCCTCATACCTGATTTTACTAAAAAACCATCGCATCTTCTCGCTCTCGACGGGATGTTGTTGGACTCTGCATAACGTTTCCAAAACTTATTAGTTTTGCGAGATTGGTTTGATACAGCCTGAGCTACGCTTGATTTTGTGTTTTTTACGGTACCGAAAACCGGCTCAACGGGGCCAAAATCAGTGATGTCTCCCCTCATACCTGATTTTACTAAAAAACCATCGGATCTTCTCGCTCTCGACAGGATGTTGTTGGACTCCGCATAACGTTTCCAAAACTTATTTGTTTTGCGAGATTGGTTTGATACAGCCTGAGCTACGCTTGATTTTGTGTTTTTTACGGTACTGAAAACCGGCTCAACGGGGCCAAAATCAGTGATGTCTCCCCTCATACCTGATTTTACTAAAAAACCATCGCATCTTCTCGCTCTCGACGGGATGTTGTTGGACTCCGCATAACGTTTCCAAAACTTATTTGTTTTGCGAGATTGGTTTGATACAGCCTGAGCTACGCTTGATTTTGTGTTTTTTACGGTACCGAAAACCGGCTCAACGGGGTCCAAATCAGTGATGTCTCCCCTCATACCTGATTTTACTAAAAAACCATCGCATCTTCTCGCTCTCGACGGGATGTTGTTGGACTCCGCATAACGTTTCCAAAACTTATTTGTTTTGCGAGATTGGTTTGATACAGCCTGAGCTACGCTTGATTTTGTGTTTTTTACGGTACTGAAAACCGGCTCAACGGGGCCAAAATCAGTGATGTCTCCCCTCATACCTGATTTTACTAAAAAACCATCGCATCTTCTCGCTCTCGACGGGATGTTGTTGGACTCCGCATAACGTTTCCAAAACTTATTTGTTTTGCGAGATTGGTTTGATACAGCCTGAGCTACGCTTGATTTTGTGTTTTTTACGGTACCGAAAACCGGCTCATCGGGGTCCAAATCAGTGATGTCTCCCCTCATACCTGATTTTACTAAAAAACCATCGCATCTTCTCGCTCTCGACGGGATGTTGTTGGACTCCGCATAACGTTTCCAAAACTTATTTGTTTTGTGAGATTGGTTTGATACAGCCTGAGCTACGCAAGGTTTTGTGTTTTTTACGGTACCGAAAACCGGCTCAACGGGGCCAAAATCAGTGATGTCTCCCCTAGCTCAAGATTTTTCCAAAAAACCGTCGCATCTTCTCGCTCTCGACGGGATGTTGTTGGACTCCGCATAACGTTTCCAAAACTTATTTGTTTTGCGAGATTGGTTTGATACAGCCTGAGCTACGCAAGGTTTTGTGTTTTTTACGGTACCGAAAACCGGCTCAACGGGGCCAAAATCAGTGATGTCTCCCCTCATACCTGATTTTACTAAAAAACCATCGCATCTTCTCGCTCTCGACGGGATGTTGTTGGACTCCGCATAACGTTTCCAAAACTTATTTGTTTTGCGAGATTGGTTTGATACAGCCTGAGCTACGCTTGGTTTTGTGTTTTTTACGGTACCGAAAACCGGCTCAACGGGGCCAAAATCAGTGATGTCTCCCCTCATACCTGATTTTACTAAAAAACCATCGCATCTTCTCGCTCTCGACGGGATGTTGTTGGACTCCGCATAACGTTTCCAAAACTTATTTGTTTTGCGAGATTGGTTTGATACAGCCTGAGCTACGCTTGATTTTGTGTTTTTTACGGTACTGAAAACCGGCTCAACGGGGTGCAAATCAGTGATGTCTCCCCTCATACCTGATTTTACTAAAAAACCATCGGATCTTCTCGCTCTCGACGGGATGTTGTTGGACTCCGCATAACGTTTCCAAAACTTATTTGTTTTGCGAGATTGGTTTGATACAGCCTGAGCTACGCAAGGTTTTGTGTTTTTTACGGTACCGAAAACCGACTCAACGGGCCCAAAATCAGTGATGTCTCCCCTCATACCTGATTTTACTAAAAAACCATCGCATCTTCTCGCTCTCGACGGGATGTTGTTGGACTCCGCATAACGTTTCCAAAACTTATTTGTTTTGCGAGATTGGTTTGATACAGCCTGAGCTACGCAAGGTTTTGTGTTTTTTACGGTACCGAAAACCGGCTCAACGGGGCCAAAATCAGTGATGTCTCCCCTCATACCTGATTTTACTAAAAAACCATCGCATCTTCTCGCTCTCGACGGGATGTTGTTGGACTCCGCATAACGTTTCCAAAACTTATTTGTTTTGCGAGATTGGTTTGATACAGCCTGAGCTACGCTTGGTTTTGTGTTTTTTACGGTACCGAAAACCGGCTCATCGGGGTCCAAATCAGTGATGTCTCCCCTCATACCTGATTTTACTAAAAAACCATCGCATCTTCTCGCTCTCGACGGGATGTTGTTGGACTCCGCATAACGTTTCCAAAACTTATTTGTTTTGCGAGATTGGTTTGATACAGCCTGAGCTACGCAAGGTTTTGTGTTTTTTACGGTACCGAAAACCGGCTCAACGGGGCCAAAATCAGTGATGTCTCCCCTCATACCTGATTTTACTAAAAAACCATCGCATCTTCTCGCTCTCGACGGGATGTTGTTGGACTCCGCATAACGTTTCCAAAACTTATTTGTTTTGCAAGATTGGTTTGATACAGCCTGAGCTACGCTTGATTTTGTGTTTTTTACGGTACAGAAAACCGGCTCAACGGGGCCAAAATCAGTGATGTCTCCCCTCATACCTGATTTTACTAAAAAACCATCGCATCTTCTCGCTCTCGACGGGATGTTGTTGGACTCCGCATAACGTTTCCAAAACTTATTTGTTTTGCGAGATTGGTTTATGGATTTGGGTGCAAGGGCAAGGTTTGGTAAGGATCTTGGTGATATAAGGTGACAAAGTCGAGAAAAGTTGCCTCAAAATCATGAAAAATGTGAAAAAATGGCTAAGTCCCGGGTGCCTTAAGGGCAGGTTGATCGAATGTACCGAGCTGGCGGTACGAGATAGAGACTTGGTGTAGAACAATTATATGTTTGGCATGGCAAGACCTACATTTGGTCAATACAAAAAGAGAAGATCAAAGAAACCCGTAAGGGTGATATTTGTGTCCAAAGGTAAAAAGCACTAAGTCAAGAAGTCAGTATGCGATGAAACACGGACCAAGAGTACCAAGCAATTGGTGCAAGTTAGAGCCTTAATGGTTCAAGATAGAGACTTGGTGTTGAACAATTATAAGTTTGGCATAGCAAGACCTACATTTGGTCAATACATGGTGCGAAGATCAAAGATACCCGTAAGGGTGATATTGGTGTCCAAAGGTAAAAAACACTAAGTCTTGGGAAACTTATATGAAGGAAAGGACCCTGATGGGTCATATGGAATTGATCGAAAAATCGGCTAAGTCCCAAAATGGGGATGTCAGAACTACACTCATATGTTACTACATGAAGCAAGGCAAACTTATATGAAGAAAAGGACCCTTATGGGTCATATGGTATGGATCGAAAAATCGGCTAAGTCCCAAAATGATGATGTCAGAACTACACTCAAATGTTACCACACCAAGCAAGGCAAACTTATATGAAGAAAAGGACCCTGATGGGTCATATGGTATTTTACGAAAAATCGGCTAAGTCCCAAAATGGGGATGTCAGAACTACACTCAAATGTTACCACACCAAGCAAGGCAAACTTATATGAAGGCAAGGACCCTGATGGGTCATATGGTATTTTACGAAAAATCGGCTAAGTCCCAAAATGGGGATGTCTGAACTACACTCATATGTTACCACACCAAGCAAGGCAAACTTATATGAAGCAAAAGACCCTGATGGGTCAAATGGTATTTTACGAAAAATCGGCTAAGTCCCAAAATGGGGATGTCAGAACTACACTAACAAGTTACCACACCAAGCAAGGCAAACTTATATGAAGGCAAGGACCCTGATGGGTCATATGCTATTTTACGAAAAATCGGCTAAGTCCCAAAATGGGGATGTCTGAACTACACTCATATGTTACCACACCAAGCAAGGCAAACTTATATGAAGCAAAAGACCCTGATGGGTCAAATGGTATTTTACGAAAAATCGGCTAAGTCCCAAAATGGGGATGTCAGAACTACACTAACAAGTTACCACACCAAGCAAGGCAAACTTATATGAAGGCAAGGACCCTGATGGGTCATATGGTATTTTACGAAAAATCGGCTAAGTCCCAAAATGGGGATGTCTGAACTACACTCATATGTTACCACACCAAGGAAGGCAAACTTATATGAAGCAAAAGACCCTGATGGGTCAAATGGTATTTTACGAAAAATCGGCTAAGTCCCAAAATGGGGATGTCAGAACTACACTCAAATGTTACCACACCAAGCAAGGCAAACTTATATGAAGCAAAGGACCCTGATGGGTCATATGGTATTTTACGAAAAATCGGCTAAGTCCCAAAATGGGGATGTCGAAACTACACTCAAATGTTACCACACCAAGCAAGGCAAACTTATATGAAGCAAAGGACCCTGATGGGTCATATGGTATTTTACGAAAAATCGGCTAAGTCCCAAAATGGGGATGTCAGAACTACACTCAAATGTTACCACACCAAGCAAGGCAAACTTATATGAAGCAAAAGACCCTGATGGGTCAAATGGTATTTTACGAAAAATCGGCTAAGTCCCAAAATGGGGATGTCAGAACTACACTAACAAGTTACCACACCAAGCAAGGCAAACTTATATGAAGGCAAGGACCCTGATGGGTCATATGGTATTTTACGAAAAATCGGCTAAGTCCCAAAATGGGGATGTCTGAACTACACTCAAATGTTACCACATCAAGCAAGGCAAACTTATATGAAGGCAAGGACCCTGATGGGTCATATGGTATTTTACGAAAAATCGGCTAAGTCCCAAAATGGGGATGTCTGAACTACACTCAAATGTTACCACACCAAGCAAGGCAATCTTATATGAAGCAAAGGACCCTGATGGGTCATATGGTATTTTACGAAAAATCGGCTAAGTCCCAAAATGGGGATGTCAGAACTACACTCATATGTTACCACACCAAGCAAGGCAAACTTATATGAAGCAAAGGACCCTGATGGGTCATATGGTATTTTACGAAAAATCGGCTAAGTCCCAAAATGGGGATGTCAGAACTACACTCATATGTTACCACACCAAGCTAGGCAAACTTATATGAAGCAAAGGACCCTGATGGGTCATATGGTATTTTACGAAAAATCGGCTAAGTCCCAAAATGAGGATGTCAGAACTACACTCAAATGTTACCACACCAAGCAAGGCAAACTTATATGAAGCAAAGGACCCTGATGGGTCATATGGTATTTTACGAAAAATCGGCTAAGTCCCAAAATGGGGATGTCTGAACTACACTCAAATGTTACCACATCAAGCAAGGCAAACTTATATGAAGGCAAGGACCCTGATGGGTCATATGGTATTTTACGAAAAATCGGCTAAGTCCCAAAATGGGGATGTCTGAACTACACTCAAATGTTACCACACCAAGCAAGGCAAACTTATATGAAGCAAAGGACCCTGATGGGTCATATGGTATTTTACGAAAAATCGGCTAAGTCCCAAAATGGGGATGTCAGAACTACACTCATATGTTACCACACCAAGCAAGGCAAACTTATATGAAGCAAAGGACCCTGATGGGTCATATGGTATTTTACGAAAAATCGGCTAAGTCCCAAAATGGGGATGTCAGAACTACACTCATATGTTACCACACCAAGCTAGGCAAACTTATATGAAGGAAAGGACCCTGATGGGTCATATGGTATTTTACGAAAAATCGGCTAAGTCCCAAAATGATGATGTCAGAACTACACTCATGTGTTACCACACCAAGCAAGGCAAACTTATATGAAGCAAAGGACCCTGATGGGTCATATGGTATTTTACGAAAAATCGGCTAAGTCCCAAAATGGGGATGTCAGAACTACACTAAAAAGTTACCACACCAAGCAAGGCAAAGTACCTAGGTGAACCCTAGGAAGAAACACGGACCAAGTCAGATGGCCTAAGTCAAGAGACCAAGTGACCTAGGCAAAGTTGTATGACGGTGAGGACCCTGAAAAATCTGGTTAGTGTAGTTTAGACAGGGTAGGTTTTTGGGTCGGCTGAACCTCCTTATTTTGGGTTTTGACCTCCTCAAGAAGCTACACCTAGGCAAACTGCCTAGGGTGAAAGTGCGAAGACCAATCGAATAGTAAGACAAGTTTTGACCGATCGCCCTAGGCAAGCTTGTATGAAGAAAGGGACCCTATGGGTCATATGGAAATATACGAAAAATCGGCTAAGTCCCAAAATTGGGATGTCTGAACTACACTAAAAAGTTACCACATCAAGCAAGGCAAAGTACCTAGGTGAACCCTAGGAAGAAACACGGACCAAGTCAGATGGCCTAAGTCAAGAGTACAAGTGACCTAGGCAAAGTTGTATGACGGTGAGGACCCTGAAAAATCTGGTTAGTGTAGTTTAGACAGGGTAGGTTTTTGGGTCGGCTGAACCTCCTTATTTTGGGTTTTGACCTCCTCAAGAAGCTACACCTAGGCAAACTGCCTAGGGTGAAAGTGCGAAGACCAATCGAATAGTAAGACAAGTTTTGACCGATCGCCCTAGGTAAGCTTGTATGAAGAAAGGGACCCTATGGGTCATATGGAAATATACGAAAAATCGGCTAAGTCCCAAAATTTTGATGTCTGAACTACACTAAAAAGTTACCACATCAAGCAAGGCAAAGTACCTAGGTGAACCCTAGGAAGAAACACGGACCAAGTCACATGGCCTAAGTCAAGAGTACAAGTGACCTAGGCAAAGTTGTATGACGGTGAGGACCCTGAAAAATCTGGTTAGTGTAGTTTAGACAGGGGAGGTTTTTGGGTCGGCTGAACCTCCTTATTTTGGGTTTTGACCTCCTCAAGAAGCTACACCTAGGCAAACTGCCTAGGGTGAAAGTGCGAAGACCAATCGAATAGTAAGACAAGTTTTGACCGATCGCCCTAGGCAAGCTTGTATGAAGAAAGGGACCCTATGGGTCATATGGAAATACATGAAAAATCGGCTAAGTCCCAAAATTGGGATGTCTGAACTACACTAAAAAGTTACCACATCAAGCAAGGCAAAGTACCTAGGTGAACCCTAGGAAGAAACACGGACCAAGTCAGATGGCCTAAGTCAAGAGTACAAGTGACCTAGGCAAAGTTGTATGGCGCTGAGGACCCTGAAAAATCGGGTTAGTGTAGTTCAGACAGGGGAGGTTTCTGGGTCGGCTGAACCTCCTTATTTCGGGTTTTGGCCTCCTCAAGAAGACAGACCTAGGCAAACTGCCTAGGGTGAAAGTGCGAAGACCAATCGAATAGTAAGACAAGTTTTGACCGATCGCCCTAGGCAAGCTTGTATGAAGAAAGGGACCCTATGGGTCATATGGAAAATCCATGAAAAATCGGCTAAGTCCCAAAATTGGGATGTCAGAACTACACTAAAAAGTTACCACATCAAGCAAGGCAAAGTACCTAGGTGAACCCTAGGAAGAAACACGGACCAAGTCGGATGGCCTAAGTCAAGAGTACAAGTGACCTAGGCAAAGTTGTATGGCGCTGAGGACCCTGAAAAATCGGGTTAGTGTAGTTCAGACAGGGGAGGTTTCAGGGTCGGCTGGACCTCCTTATTTCGGGTTTTGGCCTCCTCAAGAAGACAGACCTAGGCGAACTGCCTAGGGTGAAAGTGCGAAGACCAATCGAATAGTAAGACAAGTTTTGACCGATCGCCCTAGGCAAGCTTGTATGAAGAAAGGGACCCTATGGGTCATATGGAAATATACGAAAAATCGGCTAAGTCCCAAAATTTTGATGTCAGAACTACACTATAAAGTTACCACATTAGCAAGGCAGACTTGTATGAAGAACGGGACCCTGGTGAAAGTAGCAAATATCCCAAACCGAACATGAATATTATACACACAAGAGTACGAACATAAAGGAACACGGACCAAGCGTACCGAGAGAATCGGTACTATAGAACCCTCGTGGTTCTACACAAAGACTTTATGTTAGGGGTTCAAGCCCCATAGTACTCAAACGGTGACAGTAGCAAATATCCCAAAACGAACGTGAATCTTATTCACAAGAGTACGAACATAAAGGAACACGGACCAAGCGTACCGAGAGAATCGGTACTATAGAGCCCTCGTGGTTCTACACAAAGACTTTATGTTCGGGGTTCACACCCCAAATCGAACGTGGAATTTACTTTCTGATGGTCATGCGGTCGTCCAAAGGGGTCTAGTATCCTGGGATGACAAGCATCACGGGCACAGCTCGTATCAAAACAGTCGAAGAGGCCCGCGAAAGCTTGCTTTCCATGGCTATGCGATGCACAAATTGAGTTTACTCACCGTAGTATAAAACGAACGAACCGAACCTATCCGAGTAGGGACTCTCGGACTTAGTCGATTTTTCATTAATTCTTAGAAAAACATATGTTAGGATGCTGCGAGATGAATGGGATGCTGCATGGAGACGAATCTTGATCTTGTTCATCTCCCATCTTAATACAGCATCCCTACTTAAAGGCATCTCGGACTTAGTCGATTTTTCATAAATTCTAAGAAAAACATATGTAAGGATGCTGCGAGATGAATGGGATGCTGCATGGAGATGAATCTTGATCTTCTCCATCTCCCATCTTAATACAGCATCCCTACTTAAAGGCATCTCGGACTTAGTCGATTTTTCATAAATTCTAAGAAAACAATATGTTAGGATGCTGCGAGATAAATGGGATGCTGCATGGAGATGAATCTTGATCATCTCCATCTCCCATCTTAATACAGCATCCCTACTTAAAGGCATCTCGGACTTAGTCGATTTTTCATAAATTCATAGAAATTCATATGTTAGGATGCTGGGAGATGAATGGGATGCTGCATGGAGATGAATCTTGATCTCCTACATCTCTCATCTCAATACAGCATCCTTACTTAAAGCCATCTCGGACTTAGTCGATTTTTCATAAATTCTAAGAAAAACATATGTTAGGATGCTGCGAGATGAATGGGATGCTGCATGGAGATGAATCTTGATCTTCTTCATCTCCCATCTTAATACAGCATCCCTACTTAAAGGCATCTCGGACTTAGTCGATTTTTCATAAATTCTAAGAAATTCATATGTTAGGATGCTGGGAGATGAATGGGATGCTGCATGGAGATGAATCTTGATCTCCTACAACTCCCATCTCAATACAGCATCCCTACTTAAAGCCATCTCGGACTTAGTCGATTTTTCAGAAATTCTAAGAAATTCATATGTAAGGATGCTAAGAGATGAATGGAATGCTGCATGGAGATGAATCTTGATCTCCTACATCTCCCATTTCAATACAGCATCCCTACTTAAAGGCATCTCGGACTTAGTCGATTTTTCATAAATTCATAGAAATTCATATGTTAGGATGCTGGGAGATGAATGGGATGCTGCATGGAGATGAATCTTGATCTTCTTCATCTCCCATCTAAATACAGCATCCCTACTTAAAGCCATCTCGGACTTAGTCGATTTTTCATAAATTCTAAGAAAAACATATGTTAGGATGCTGGGAGATGAATGGGATGCTGCATCGAGATGAATCTTGATCTTCATCGTCTCCCATCTGAATACAGCATCCCTACTTAAAGGCATCTCGGACTTAGTCGATTTTTCATAAATTCTAAGAAAAACATATGTTAGGATGCTGCGAGATGAATGGGATGCTGCATGGAGATGAATCTTGATCTTCTTCATCTCCCATCTCAATACAGCATCCCTACTTAAAGGCATCTCGGACTTAGTCGATTTTTCATAAATTCTAAGAAATTCATATGTTAGGATGCTGCGAGATGAATGGGATGCTGCATGGAGATGAATCTTGATCTCCTACATCTCCCATCTCAATACAGCATCCCTACTTAAAGCCATCTCGGACTTAGTCGATTTTTCATAAATTCTAAGAAATTCATATGTTAGGATTCTGGGAGATGAATGGGATGCTGCATGGAGATGCATCTTGATCTCCTACATCTCCCATCTTAATACAGCATCCCTACTTAAAGCCATCTCGGACTAAGTCGATTTTTCATAAATTCATAGAAATTCATATGTTAGGATGCTGCGAGATGAATGGGATGCTGCATGGAGATGAATCTTGATCTACTCCATCTCCCATCTCAATACAGCATCCCTACTTAAAGGCATCTCGGACTAAGTCGATTTTTCATAAATTCATAGAAATTCATATGTTAGGATGCTGGGAGATGAATGGGATGCTGCATGGAGATGAATCTTGATCTCCTACATCTCTCATCTCAATACAGCATCCCTACTTAAAGGCATCTCGGACTTAGTCGATTTTTCATAAATTCTAAGAAATTCATATGTTAGGATGCTGGGAGATGAATGGGATGCTACATAGAGATGAATCTTGATCTCCTACAACTCCCATCTCAATACAGCATCCCTACTTAAAGGCATCTCGGACTTAGTCGATTTTTCATAAATTCATAGAAATTCATATGTTAGGATGCTGGGAGATGAATGGGATGCTGCATGGAGATGAATCTTGATCTTCTTCATCTCCCATCTTAATACAGCATCCCTACTTAAAGGCATCTCGGACTTAGTCGATTTTTCATAAATTCTAAGAAAAACATATGTTAGGATGCTGCGAGATGAATGGGATGCTGCATGGAGATGCATCTTGATCTCCTACATCTCCCATCTTAATACAGCATATCTACTTAAAGCCATCTCGGACTAAGTCGATTTTTCATAAATTCATAGAAATACATATGTTAGGATGCTGCGAGATGAATGGGATGCTGCATGGAGATGAATCTTGATCTCCTACATCTCTCATCTCAATACAGCATCCCTACTTAAAGGCATCTCGGACTTAGTCGATTTTTCATAAATTCTAAGAAATTCATATGTTAGGATGCTGGGAGATGAATGGGATGCTACATAGAGATGAATCTTGATCTCCTACATCTCCCATCTTAATACAGCATCCCTACTTAAAGCCATCTCGGACTTAGTCGATTTTTCATAAATTCATAGAAATTCATATGTTAGGATGCTGGGAGATGAATGGGATGCTGCATGGAGATGCATCTTGATCTCCTACGTCTCCCATCTTAATACAGCATCCCTACTTAAAGGCATCTCGGACTTAGTCGATTTTTCATAAATTCTTAGAAATTCATATGTTAGGATGCTGGGAGATGAATGGGATGCTGCATGGAGATGAATCTTGATCTTCTTCATCTCCAATCTTAATACAGCATCCCTACTTAAAGGCATCTCGGACTTAGTCGATTTTTCATAAATTCTAAGAAATTCATATGTTAGGATGCTGCGAGATGAATGGGATGCTGCATGGAGACGAATCTTGATCTTGTTCATCTCCCATCTTAATACAGCATCCCTACTTAAAGGCATCTCGGACTTAGTCGATTTTTCATAAATTCTAAGAAAAACATATGTAAGGATGCTGCGAGATGAATGGGATGCTGCATGGAGATGAATCTTGATCTTCTCCATCTCCCATCTTAATACAGCATCCCTACTTAAAGGCATCTCGGACTTAGTCGATTTTTCATAAATTCTAAGAAAACAATATGTTAGGATGCTGCGAGATGAATGGGATGCTGCATGGAGATGAATCTTGATCATCTCCATCTCCCATCTTAATACAGCATCCCTACTTAAAGGCATCTCGGACTTAGTCGATTTTTCATAAATTCATAGAAATTCATATGTTAGGATGCTGGGAGATGAATGGGATGCTGCATGGAGATGAATCTTGATCTCCTACATCTCTCATCTCAATACAGCATCCTTACTTAAAGCCATCTCGGACTTAGTCGATTTTTCATAAATTCTATGAAAAACATATGTTAGGATGCTGCGAGATGAATGGGATGCTGCATGGAGATGAATCTTGATCTTCTTCATCTCCCATCTTAATACAGCATCCCTACTTAAAGGCATCTCGGACTTAGTCGATTTTTCATAAATTCTAAGAAATTCATATGTTAGGATGCTGGGAGATGAATGGGATGCTGCATGGAGATGAATCTTGATCTCCTACAACTCCCATCTCAATACAGCATCCCTACTTAAAGCCATCTCGGACTTAGTCGATTTTTCAGAAATTCTAAGAGATTCATATGTAAGGATGCTGGGAGATGAATGGGATGCTGCATGGAGATGAATCTTGATCTCCTACATCTCCCATTTCAATACAGCATCCCTACTTAAAGGCATCTCGGACTTAGTCGATTTTTCATAAATTCATAGAAATTCATATGTTAGGATGCTGGGAGATGAATGGGATGCTGCATGGAGATGAATCTTGATCTTCTTCATCTCCCATCTAAATACAGCATCCCTACTTAAAGCCATCTCGGACTTAGTCGATTTTTCATAAATTCTAAGAAAAATATATGTTAGGATGCTGGGAGATGAATGGGATGCTGCATCGAGATGAATCTTGATCTTCATCGTCTCCCATCTGAATACAGCATCCCTACTTAAAGGCATCTCGGACTTAGTCGATTTTTCATAAATTCTAAGAAAAACATATGTTAGGATGCTGCGAGATGAATGGGATGCTGCATGGAGATGAATCTTGATCTTCTTCATCTCCCATCTCAATACAGCATCCCTACTTAAAGGCATCTCGGACTTAGTCGATTTTTCATAAATTCTAAGAAATTCATATGTTAGGATGCTGCGAGATGAATGGGATGCTGCATGGAGATGAATCTTGATCTCCTACATCTCCCATCTCAATACAGCATCCCTACTTAAAGCCATCTCGGACTTAGTCGATTTTTCATAAATTCTAAGAAATTCATATGTTAGGATTCTGGGAGATGAATGGGATGCTGCATGGAGATGCATCTTGATCTCCTACATCTCCCATCTTAATACAGCATCCCTACTTAAAGCCATCTCGGACTAAGTCGATTTTTCATAAATTCATAGAAATTCATATGTTAGGATGCTGCGAGATGAATGGGATGCTGCATGGAGATGAATCTTGATCTACTCCATCTCCCATCTCAATACAGCATCCCTACTTAAAGGCATCTCGGACTTAGTCGATTTTTCATAAATTCATAGAAATTCATATGTTAGGATGCTGGGAGATGAATGGGATGCTGCATGGAGATGAATCTTGATCTTCTTCATCTCCCATCTTAATACAGCATCCCTACTTAAAGGCATCTCGGACTTAGTCGATTTTTCATAAATTCATAGAAATTCATATGTTAGGATGCTGCGAGATGAATGGGATGCTACATGGAGATGCATCTTGATCTCCTACATCTCCCATCTTAATACAGCATCCCTACTTAAAGCCATCTCGGACTTAGTCGATTTTTCATAAATTCATAGAAATTCATATGTTAGGATGCTGCGAGATGAATGGGATGCTGCATGGAGATGAATCTTGATCTCCTACATCTCTCATCTCAATACAGCATCCCTACTTAAAGGCATCTCGGACTTAGTCGATTTTTCATAAATTCTAAGAAATTCATATGTTAGGATGCTGGGAGATGAATGGGATGCTACATAGAGATGAATCTTGATCTCCTACAACTCCCATCTCAATACAGCATCCCTACTTAAAGGCATCTCGGACTTAGTCGATTTTTCATAAATTCATAGAAATTCATATGTTAGGATGCTGGGAGATGAATGGGATGCTGCATGGAGATGAATCTTGATCTTCTTCATCTCCCATCTTAATACAGCATCCCTACTTAAAGGCATCTCGGACTTAGTCGATTTTTCATAAATTCTAAGAAAAACATATGTTAGGATGCTGCGAGATGAATGGGATGCTGCATGGAGATGCATCTTGATCTCCTACATCTCCCATTTTAAAACAGCATCCCTATTTAAAGCCATCTCGGACTAAGTCGATTTTTCATAAATTCATAGAAATTCATATGTTAGGATGCTGCGAGATGAATGGGATGCTGCATGGAGATGAATCTTGATCTACTCCATCTCCCATCTCAATACAGCATCCCTACTTAAAGGCATCTCGGACTTAGTCGATTTTTCATAAATTCATAGAAATTCATATGTTAGGATGCTGGGAGATGAATGGGATGCTGCATGGAGATGCATCTTGATCTCCTACATCTCCCATCTTAATACAGCATCCCTACTTAAAGCCATCTCGGACTTAGTCGATTTTTCATAAATTCTAAGAAATACATATGTTAGGATGCTGCGAGATGAATGGGATGCTGCATGGAGATGAATCTTGATCTCCTACATCTCTCATCTCAATACAGCATCCCTACTTAAAGGCATCTCGGACTTAGTCGATTTTTCATAAATTCTAAGAAATTCATATGTTAGGATGCTAGGAGATGAATGGGATGCTACATAGAGATGAATCTTGATCTCCTACATCTCCCATCTTAATACAGCATCCCTACTTAAAGCCATCTCGGACTTAGTCGATTTTTCATAAATTCATAGAAATTCATATGTTAGGATGCTGGGAGATGAATGGGATGCTGCATGGAGATGCATCTTGATCTCCTACGTCTCCCATCTTAATACAGCATCCCTACTTAAAGGCATCTCGGACTTAGTCGATTTTTCATAAATTCATAGAAATTCATATGTAAGGATGCTGGGAGATGAATGGGATGCTGCATGGAGATGAATCTTGATCTTCTTCATCTCCCATCTTAATACAGCATCCCTACTTGAAGGCATCTCGGACTAAGTCGATTTTTCATAAATTCTAAGAAAAACATATGTTGGGATGCTGCGAGATTAATGGGATGCTGCATGGAGATGAATCTTAATCTTCTTCATCTCCCATCTTAATACAGCATCCCTACTTAAATGCATCTCGGACTAAGTCGATTTTTCATAAATTCTAAGAAAAACATATTGAAGGATGCTGCGAGATGAATGGGATGCTGCATGGAGATGAATCTTGATCTTCTACATCTCCCATCTTAATACAGCATCCCTACTTAAAGGCATCTCGGACTAAGTCGATTTTTCATAAATTCTAAGAAAAACATAAGTTTGGATGCTGCGAGATGAATGGGATGCTGCATGGAGATGAATCTTGATGTTCTTTATCTCCCATCTTAATACAGCATCCCTACTTAAAGGCATCTCGGACTTAGTCGATTTTTCATAAATTCTAAGAAAAACATATGTTAGGATTCTGGGAGATGAATGGGATGCAGCATTGAGATGAATCTTGATCTTCTTCATCTCCCATCTCGATACAGCATCCCTACTTAAAGGCATCTCGGACTTAGTCGATTTTTCATAAATTCCATGAAAAACATATGTTAGGATGCTGTGAGATGAATGGGATGCTGCATGGAGATGAATCTTGATCTTCTTCATCTCCCATCTTAATACAGCATCCCTACTTAAAGGCATCTCGGACTTAGTCGATTTTTCATAAATTCTAAGAAAAACATATGTTAGGATGCTGGGAGATGAATGGGATGCTGCATGGAGATGAATCTTGATCTGCTTCATCTCCCATCTCAATACAGCATCCCTACTTAAGGGCATCTCGGACTTAGTCGATTTTTCATAAATTATAAAAAAAACATATGTTAGGATGCTGGGAGATGAATATGATGCTGCATGGAGATGAATCTTGATCTCCTACATCTCCCATCTTAATACAGCATCCCTACTTAAAGGCATCTCGGACTTAGTCGATTTTTCATAAATTCTAAGAAAAACATATGTTAGGATGCTGCGAGATGAATGGGATGCTGCATGGAGATGAATCTTGATCTTCCTCATCTCCCATCTTAATACAGCATCCCTACTTAAAGGCATCTCGGACTTAGTCGATTTTTCATAAATTCTAAGAAATTCATATATTAGGATGCTGCGAGATGAATGGGATGCTGCATGGAGATGAATCTTGATCTTCTTCATCTCCCATCTTAATTCAGCATCCCTACTTAAAGGCATCTCGGACTAAGTCGATTTTTCATTAATTCTAAGAAATTCATATGTTAGGATGCTGCAAGGTGAATGGGATGCTGCATGGAGATGAATCTTGATCTTCTTCATCTCCCATCTTAATACAGCATCCCTACTTAAAGGCATCTCGGACTTAGTCGATTTTTCATAAATTCTAAGAAATTCATATGTTAGGATGCTGGGAGATGAATGGGATGCTGCATGGAGATGAATCTTGATCTCCTACAACTCCCATCTCAATACAGCATCCCTACTTAAAGCCATCTCGGACTTAGTCGATTTTTCAGAAATTCTAAGAGATTCATATGTAAGGATGCTGGGAGATGAATGGGATGCTGCATGGAGATGAATCTTGATCTCCTACATCTCCCATTTCAATACAGCATCCCTACTTAAAGGCATCTCGGACTTAGTCGATTTTTCATAAATTCATAGAAATTCATATGTTAGGATGCTGGGAGATGAATGGGATGCTGCATGGAGATGAATCTTGATCTTCTTCATCTCCCATCTAAATACAGCATCCCTACTTAAAGCCATCTCGGACTTAGTCGATTTTTCATAAATTCTAAGAAAAATATATGTTAGGATGCTGGGAGATGAATGGGATGCTGCATCGAGATGAATCTTGATCTTCATCGTCTCCCATCTGAATACAGCATCCCTACTTAAAGGCATCTCGGACTTAGTCGATTTTTCATAAATTCTAAGAAAAACATATGTTAGGATGCTGCGAGATGAATGGGATGCTGCATGGAGATGAATCTTGATCTTCTTCATCTCCCATCTCAATACAGCATCCCTACTTAAAGGCATCTCGGACTTAGTCGATTTTTCATAAATTCTAAGAAATTCATATGTTAGGATGCTGCGAGATGAATGGGATGCTGCATGGAGATGAATCTTGATCTCCTACATCTCCCATCTCAATACAGCATCCCTACTTAAAGCCATCTCGGACTTAGTCGATTTTTCATAAATTCTAAGAAATTCATATGTTAGGATTCTGGGAGATGAATGGGATGCTGCATGGAGATGCATCTTGATCTCCTACATCTCCCATCTTAATACAGCATCCCTACTTAAAGCCATCTCGGACTAAGTCGATTTTTCATAAATTCATAGAAATTCATATGTTAGGATGCTGCGAGATGAATGGGATGCTGCATGGAGATGAATCTTGATCTACTCCATCTCCCATCTCAATACAGCATCCCTACTTAAAGGCATCTCGGACTTAGTCGATTTTTCATAAATTCATAGAAATTCATATGTTAGGATGCTGGGAGATGAATGGGATGCTGCATGGAGATGAATCTTGATCTTCTTCATCTCCCATCTTAATACAGCATCCCTACTTAAAGGCATCTCGGACTTAGTCGATTTTTCATAAATTCATAGAAATTCATATGTTAGGATGCTGCGAGATGAATGGGATGCTACATGGAGATGCATCTTGATCTCCTACATCTCCCATCTTAATACAGCATCCCTACTTAAAGCCATCTCGGACTTAGTCGATTTTTCATAAATTCATAGAAATTCATATGTTAGGATGCTGCGAGATGAATGGGATGCTGCATGGAGATGAATCTTGATCTCCTACATCTCTCATCTCAATACAGCATCCCTACTTAAAGGCATCTCGGACTTAGTCGATTTTTCATAAATTCTAAGAAATTCATATGTTAGGATGCTGGGAGATGAATGGTATGGTCGTAAGGGAGTCCTCCCCTGGAAACACTATAGAAGTCCGAACCTGCGGGTTGAGACTTAGGCACACGTTGCCTTATACATGACTTCGAACAAATACACAAGTCCGAACCTGCGGGTTGAGACTTAGGCACAAGTTGCCTTATACATGACTTCGAACAAATACACAAGTCCGAACCTGCGGGTTGAGACTTAGGCACAAGTTGCCATATGAAAGTTGACGAAACACTAACAAGTCCGAACCTGCGGGTTGAGACTTAGGCACACGTTGCCTTATACATGACTTCGAACAAATACACAAGTCCGAACCTGCGGGTTGAGACTTAGGCACAAGTTGCCTTATACATACATTGGCCAAATAAACAGAAGTCCGAACCTGCGGGTTGAGACTTAGGCACAAGTTGCCATATTATATTCGATCAAACACTAGATAGTCCGAACCTGCGGGTTGAGACTCAAGACCGTAACAAGATGTCACTATACAAGTCCGAACCTAAGGGTTGAGACTTAATGCGATCTAGATACCAAGTTGACATCCAATACCTGTTGAGCAAAACCAAAGATTCCCTGTTCTCGAATGATTACACTATATAACAGGGAATCATGAAGAAATCAAGCAAGCGTGAAACAAAGTCATCACTTGGGCATGCTCGATAGCCAACCACATGACCTTAACCTAAGAGAGCATGCAAACCACATGATACCTATAAACGATTAACCCGCCCTAGTTCAATCGTTCACCAAGTGATGACTTCAGTATGGCTAAGAGAAAAACTTTTAAATGGGAAAAACTCTAAGTCCGAACCTCCGGGTTGAGACTTCCGCGTCGGAGGTGCGCCCACCTCCTATCCGAAAGATGATGAATCAGGGGTGTTCGGTCAGCAATGGTCGGATGCCCCGTCGTAGTCCAACTATGACAATCAAAGTCAAGACCTCCGGGTTGAGACTTTCCGCGAGTACAAGCATAAAGGAACACGGACCAAGCCGTACCGAGAGAATCGGTACTAGAGCCCTCGTGGTTCTACATTGAGAGAGCCCTCGTGGTTCTCATTAGGGGCTTTATGCAAGTCGTACTCAATACTGTGGTGTGAAGTATAAAGTATAGTCCTCGCCTGGTCCACGCTGCTTCGGCGGTCCTGGGTAAGATAGTTAATTCTAGCTTGCCCTATAGTGGAATGAGGACACTTAATGCTTCGTCTTTTAGCGGCGGCTAGACTCCTCCTCACGGGGAACGAGTTGACGCGCACAGCGGCGGCTTACGCACTATGGCAATCATGGATGCCTGAAGATTCCGTGAAGTTCTCCCCTGGTCCACGCTGCCTCGGCAGTCCTGGGTAAAATGGAATATTTCCAGCTTGCCCTATAGTGGAAGAGGACTATCCAACAATACAAAGTCAAGACCTCCGGGTTGAGACTTTCCGCGTCGGTGGTGTCGCGCACCGCCTATCCGAAAGATGGTGTAACAGGGGTGTTCGATCAGCAATGGTCGGATGCCCCGTCATAGTCCAACTATGACAACCAAAGTCAAGACCTCCGGGTTGAGACTTTCCGCGTCCGGAGGTACGCGTACCGCCTACCCGAAAGATGGTGTGCTTCTGGGGTATTCGATGAGTCGGATACCCCGTCGTAGTCCAACTATGACAATCAAAGTCAAGACCTCCGGGTTGAGACTTCCGCGTCCGGAGGTACGCGTACCGCCTACCCGAAAGATGGTGTGCTTCTGGGGTATTCGATGAGTCGGATACCCCGTCGTAGTCCAACTATGACAATCAAAGTCAAGACCTCCGGGTTGAGACTTCCGCGTCCGGAGGTACGCGTACCGCCTACCCGAAAGATGGTGAATCAGGGGTGTTCGATCAGCAATGGTCGGATGCCCCGTCGTAGTCCAACTATGACAATCAAAGTCAAGACCTCCGGGTTGAGACTTTCTAAGAGTACAAGCATAAAGGAACACGGACCAAGCCGTACCGAGAGAATCGGTACTAGAGCCCTTGTGGTTCTACATTGAGAGAGCCCTCGTGGTTCTCATTAGGGGCTTTATGCAAGAAGTACTCAATACTGTGGTGTGAAGTATAAAGTATAGAGTCCTCCACTGGTCCACGCTGCTCCGGCGGTCCTGGGTAAGATAGTTCATTCTAGCTTGCCCTATGTGGAAGAGGACTCAATACCCTACCTGTTGAGCTTGAAACAAAGTCATCACTTGGGCATGCTCATATTGCCATACACAATTACATTATATTCGAATGAGCATGCAAGCGACCCTATATAGACCGAACCAAAACGATAGATACCGCCGTAGTTCACCCCCCCCAAGTGATGACTTCAGTATGGCTAGTGTGTGAAGTATAAAGTATAGTCCTCCCCTGGTCCACACTGCTTCGGCGGTCCTGGGTAAGATAGTTAGTTCTAGCTTGCCCTATGTGGAAGAGGACACAATACTTAATACTTAGAGTACAAGCATAAAGGAACACGGACCAAGCCGTACCGAGAGAATCGGTACTAGAGCCCTCGTGGTTCTACATTGAGAGAGCCCTCGTGGTTCTCATTAGGGGCTTTATGCAAGTCGTACTCAATACTGTGGTGTGAAGTATAAAGTATAGAGTCCTCCACTGGTCCACGCTGCTCCGGCGGTCCTGGGTAAGATAGTTCATTCTAGCTTGCCCTATGTGGAAGAGGACTCAATACCCTACCTGTTGAGCTTGAAACAAAGTCATCACTTGGGCATGCTCATATTGCCATACAATATTCCATTATCTACTAATGAGCATGCAGCTATATGATTATAACCTGTAAACGATTACCCCGCCGTAGTTCAGCGCTTCAACCAAGTGATGACTTCAGTATGGCTAGTGTGTGAAGTATAAAGTATAGTCCTCCCCTGGTCCACACTGCTTCGGCGGTCCTGGGTAAGATAGTTAGTTCTAGCTTGCCCTATGTGGAAGAGGACACCATACTTAATACTGTGGTGTAATGAACAAAGTATAGTCCTCCACTGGTCCACGCTGCTTCGGCGGTCCTGGGTAAGATAGTTAGTTCTAGCTTGCCCTATGTGGAAGAGGGCATACAACAGAGTTCAGACATCCCAATTTTGGGACTTAGCCGATTTTTCATGGATTTTCCATATGACCCATAGGGTCCCTTTCTTCATACAAGCTTGCCTAGGGCGATCGGTCAAAACTTGTCTTACTATTCGATTGGTCTTCGCACTTTCACCCTAGGCAGTTTGCCTAGGTGTAGCTTCTTGAGGAGGTCAAAACCCAAAATAAGGAGGTTCAGCCGACCCAAAAACCTCCCCTGTCTGAACTACACTAACCCGATTTTTCAGGGTCCTCAGCGCCATACAACTTTGCCTAGGTCACTTGTACTCTTGACTTAGGCCATCTGACTTGGTCCGTGTTTCTTCTTAGGGTTCACCTAGGTACTTTGCCTTGCTTGATGTGGTAACTTTTTAGTGTAGTTCAGACATCCCAATTTTGGGACTTAGCCGATTTTTCATGGATTTTCCATATGACCCATAGGGTCCCTTTCTTCATACAAGCTTGCCTAGGGCGATCGGTCAAAACTTGTCTTACTATTCGATTGGTCTTCGCACTTTCACCCTAGGCAGTTTGCCTAGGTGTAGCTTCTTGAGGAGGTCAAAACCCAAAATAAGGAGGTTCAGCCGACCCAAAAACCTCCCCTGTCTAAACTACACTAACCAGATTTTTCAGGGTCCTCACCGTCATACAACTTTGCCTAGGTCACTTGCACTCTTGACTTAGGCCATCTGACTTGGTCCGTGTTTCTTCCTAGGGTTCACCTAGGTACTTTGCCTTGCTTGATGTGGTAACTTTTTAGTGTAGTTCAGACATCCCAATTTTGGGACTTAGCCGATTTTTCATGTATTTCCATATGACCCATAGGGTCCCTTTCTTCATACAAGCTTGCCTAGGGCGATCGGTCAAAACTTGTCTTACTATTCGATTGGTCTTCGCACTTTCACCCTAGGCAGTTTGCCTAGGTGTAGCTTCTTGAGGAGGTCAAAACCCAAAATAAGGAGGTTCAGCCGACCCAAAAACCTCCCCTGTCTAAACTACACTAACCAGATTTTTCAGGGTCCTCACCGTCATACAACTTTGCCTAGGTCACTTGCACTCTTGACTTAGGCCATCTGACTTGGTCCGTGTTTCTTCCTAGGGTTCACCTAGGTACTTTGCCTTGCTTGATGTGGTAACTTTTTAGTGTAGTTCTGACATCCCAATTTTGGGACTTAGCCGATTTTTCATGTATTTCCATATGACCCTTAGGGTCCCTTTCTTCATACAAGCTTGCCTAGGGCGATCGGTCAAAACTTGTCTTACTATTCGATTGGTCTTCGCACTTTCACCCTAGGCAGTTTGCCTAGGTGTAGCTTCTTGATGAGGCCAAAACCCAAAATAAGGGGGTTCGGCCGACCCAAAAACCTACCCTGTCTAAACTACACTAACCAGATTTTTCAGGGTCCTCAGCGCCATACAACTTTGCCTAGGTCACTTGTTCTCTTGACTTAGGCCATCTGACTTGGTCCGTGTTTCTTCCTAGGGTTCACCTAGGTACTTTGCCTTGCTTGGTGTGGTAACTTTTTAGTGTAGTTCTGACATCCTCATTTTGGGACTTAGCCGATTTTTCGTAAAATGCCATATGACCCATATGGGTCCTTTCCTTCATATAAGTTTGCCTTGCTTGGTGTGGTAACATTTGAGTGTAGTTCTGACATCATCATTTTGGGACTTAGCCGATTTTTCGTAAAATACCATATGACCCATCAGGGTCCTTGCTTTCATATAAGTTTGCCTTGCTTGGTGTGGTAACATTTGAGTGTAGTTCTGACATCCCCATTTTGGGACTTAGCCGATTTTTCGATCAATTCCATATGACCCATCAGGGTCCTTTTTCTTCATATAAGTTTGCCTTGCTTGGTGTGGTAACATTTGAGTGTAGTTCTGACATCATCATTTTGGGACTTAGCCGATTTTTCGTAAAATACCATATGACCCATCAGGGTCCTTGCTTTCATATAAGTTTGCCTTGCTTGGTGTGGTAACATATGAGTGTAGTTCAGACATCCCCATTTTGGGACTTAGCCGATTTTTCGATCCATATCATATGACCCATCAGGGTCCTTTCCTTCATATAAGTTTGCCTTGCTTGGTGTGGTAACATTTGAGTGTAGTTCTGACATCCCCATTTTGGGACTTAGCCGATTTTTCGTAAAATACCATTTGACCCATCAGGGTCCTTTGCTTCATATAAGTTTGCCTTGCTTGGTGTGGTAACTTTTTAGTGTAGTTCTGACATCCCCATTTTGGGACTTAGCCGATTTTTCGTAAAATACCATATGACCCATCAGGGTCCTTTGCTTCATATAAGTTTGCCTTGCTTGGTATGGTAACATTTGAGTGTAGTTCTGACATCATCATTTTGGGACTTAGCCGATTTTTCGTAAAATACCATATGACCCATATGGGTCCTTTGCTTCATATAAGTTTGCCTTGCTTGGTGTGGTAACTTTTTAGTGTAGTTCTGACATCCCCATTTTGGGACTTAGCCGATTTTTCGATCCATACCATATGACCCATCAGGGTCCTTTGCTTCATATAAGTTTGCCTTGCTTGGTGTGGTAACATTTGAGTGTAGTTCTGACATCCCCATTTTGGGACTTAGCCGATTTTTCGTAAAATACCATATGACCCATCAGGGTCCTTTGCTTCATATAAGTTTGCCTTGCTTGGTGTGGTAACATTTGAGTGTAGTTCTGACATCCCCATTTTGGGACTTAGCCGATTTTTCGATCAATACCATATGACCCATCAGGGTCCTTTGCTTCATATAAGTTTGCCTTGCTTGATGTGGTAACACATGAGTGTAGTTCTGACATCCCCATTTTGGGACTTAGCCGATTTTTCGATCCATCCCATATGACCCATCAGGGTCCTTTTTCATCATATAAGTTTCCCAAGACTTAGTGCTTTTTTCCTTTGGACACCAATATCACCCTTGCGGGTATCTTTGATCTTCTCACTTTGTATTGGCCGAATGTAGGTCTTGCCATGCCAAACATATAATTGTTCTACACCAAGTCTCTATCTCGTACCGCCAGCTCGGTACATTCGATTAACCTGCCCTTAAGGCACCCGGGACTTAGCCATTTTTTCACATTTTTCATGATTTTGAGGCAACTTTTCTCGACTTTGTCACCTTATATCACCAAGATCCTTTCCCTTTAGCGCTTCACTCTGTTCGTATGATATTTAGCGCTGACTATCACCTTTCTGTCGCTGAGCTCAACTTCTTATTCGGTGCCATAGAGCCAGAGATATTTGGTGTATGCTGTTATAAGGGAAGTTTGTCACTTTTTCAAAGGCCCACTTTGGGACGCCCATATCTCACCTTCAGGTATCTTCGATCTTCTTGTCGTATATGGACGAAACTTAGGCCTTGTCTTGGCCAACTTATAAATGTTCTACGGCCAAGCCGTATCTCTTACCGCCAGCCCGGTATTCATGGACTTAGTTGGATTTTCGCCTCTCGTGGTAACAATTTCAGACTTTGACTCACAATAACACCCAAACGGTCACATGCTAGCGCTTTGCTTGGAAGGAATTATAGTTAGCGCTACCTTTTCTCTTTCCATCGATACCTTGTTCGTTCCATTCCATGCCATACAGCCGAAGTTATGATGTTTCCCGTTTTCCATATCATGTGGAGCTTATGCTCTGGGAAAACCATCTAACACCTGTACCACCCTTTTAGGTACCACCGATCTCGAGACTATGTTCGGGCCAAATATAGGTTATAACATGCCCAACTTATAATTGTTCTACACCAAGTCTCTATCTCTTACCGCCTGCTCGGTATTTTACTCGTAAGTCCAAATTTCACAACTTGTACTTTTTGGCCCAATGTACTCGAGTTTCAATTTTGGTAACATTTTTCGACTTTGACGCTTAATAACTTCCAAATCATGCTAGTTAGCGCTTTGCTTTCTTCTAGTCGTATCTAGCGCTGGGTGTTACCTTTCCAAAACATATCCTAGCTTAACAATCCATGCCATACAGCCGGAGCTATATGGTGCACAAGTCAAATCCATTTTAGCCATGTTTCATTTTTGCCAATTTTTGACCACTCGTATCACCCTTCCAGAGTGGTCCGATCTTCTCGCTTTCTATGGCCGACTTTTAGGTCTCGTAGAGGCAAACTTATAAGTATTCTACGTCAACCCGCTATCTCTTACCGCCTGCTCGGTATTCTTGGTCTTGTGTGATTTTTGGCCATTTTGGTATTATTTTTCCACTTTGTCGCTTAATAACTCAGTTTTGCTCAACACTTAGCGCTTCGGTTGTTTGGGATTATAGTTAGCGCTCGGTTCGACCTTTCCAACACTGATCTAAGCTTGTCGATCCGTTCCATACAGCCTGAGTTATTCGCGATACCGTGTTTCAATCCATTTCTCAAGTCTCGTTTTGGTCCAACTTTGAACCAGCCATATCACCCTGATGGGTACCTCCGATCTTCTCGCTCTATATTGGCCAAAGTTAGGTCTTGTGGTAACGTACTTATGATTGTGCTACGCCGTGTTCGTAGCTCTTATCGTTCGCCCGCTATTTTCGATCATAAGGTGAATTTTCGCCTCTAAACCACCATTTTTCACCTTTGCCCTCTAATATGACCGACTTGCTCAACACCTAGCGCTTCGCTTGGTAGGACACATAGCTAGCGCTCGTCAAGACCTTTCCAACGCATATCCAAGCTTTCCGATCCGAGCCATACAGCCTGAGCTATAGGCGATACCGTTTTTCCCATTTTCTTGGTCACACGCACTTTAGGGTACCCCTTTTTGCCTTTGACCCTTAATACCTCCTCCGGGTCACTAGTAGGCGCTCAGCTTGGTAGGAAACATAGCTAGAGCAGGCCTTCACCTTTCCAAAACTGCCGAAAGTGTACCGATCCGACATCTAGAACCAAAGTTATGGTCATTCCCATCATGCTCTACTTTCATGGTCAACCTCCACCAAGCACACCTAGGTTGGACCAACTTTCACCAACTCATCTCGAACCCCAAATTTGCTTCGACCTACTAGGTTTCCCTAGTAAAGTGGTCAAAACATCCATTACAACACGACTGGTCTTTCTGGTGGTCGACCTAGGCGACTTTGTTCGACGACCACCACCCCATGGAACTAAAAGACGTCCCTTGATACGGACCACCGATACATTTTCCGGCCTGTCTAAACTACACTCATCGAAATTTTTTTGGGTCCCCACCGTCATACAAGTTTCCCTAGGTCAAGTTTTTCTTCCGGATCGGCCGCGGACCTCACTTTTCATTATCTAGGGAGGCCATAGGGCCCCAAAAGGGGTTTTTTAAAATTTTCGACACTTTCGACTTTGGTCGGATTTTTTCCGATTTTGGTCCGACCTAGGGACTTGGTGGTCCAAGGAGCCTCGGGACCAAACTTTTTTCTCAGGGGTCCCTACCTCCATACAACTTTGCCTAGGTCAATTTTTTGTTCCAAATCGACCGCGGATTTCACTTTTCAATATCTGGGGCTCGTGTAGAGTCCGAATATGAGGTTTTCTCATTTTTCGACATTTTCGACTTTTTTCGACTTTTTTCGGGTTTTTCGACCTAGGGGTCCGCCGAACAAATTTTGGGTCAAAAATTTTTATTGAACTAGTCGAAAGTACGCAAAAAGATAAGACTTTTTGCCGAAGACACCATGCCCCGGAACCGACTCCTTCCCCTTCAAAATTGGGGACAAACGTGATTTTTGAAACTTTTCCTTAGGGAGCCCAAGACTTAGAAAATTTTCAAATTCTCGATTTTTCGATTGCGAGCTAGCGCTTTGCGGTCTTCGGCAATGTTGTAGATCTCGACGAGATAAGACTTTTTGGTAAAGGGACATTTTGCCCTCCGACCCCTCCTTCCCCCCGCAAATCGCCCCCCAAAGTGCAATTTTTGCATTTTCACCTCTTTGCACGCACTGTTCGGCCCAAATGGCCACTTTCTATGGGTCTGAGCGCTTTGCGGTCTTCGGCAAACTTTTAGAGCGTACCAAGCTCTAATTATAATTGTTCTACACCACCTTCGTACCTCTTCATCCCTGGCCGCTATTTGCGTACCAAGGTAATTTTTGTTCATTTTGTCAACATTTTTCATCTTTGACTGCTTATATCGGCCTTGCCATGAACCGATAGCGCTTCGCTGTGTTCTAACGTAAGTTAGTACTACTCAATACCTTTCCAAATCATATCTTAGGTTGCCATTTGCTTGCGTACAGCCGGAGCTATGAGCGATACCGTAAAAAGTACCGAAACTTGGAAAAATCCTTGGATCGCCCATATCCCCCCTTTGGGGACCAGATATCGAAAAAACTTCTGATTCAAAAAGTTGCGCATTAACGTGTTCTAGTTATGCCTAGAACATTTCACTTCGCTAGCTGGCCTGCAACTTAGCCGTAATTGGGATTTTAGGGTGTTCTTGGAGGGCCCATTTCCTGCGACTTGGTATCTTTTGGGCCCAATGTTTCTCTAATATCTCCACGAGTTTTCCAGATAGCCTTTTCAAACTTTCAGGGTGCCTAGAACACCTCAAGACCTTTCCAACGCTATGCCGTTTGCCTCGCTCGGACATCTACAGCCAAAGTTATTCGAGGTACACGGTACCTTACCCTGTTTTCTCAGTACTTGGTCGAAAATTTCGATCAGCCATATGACCGACTTGGACAACCCTGAGCGGGTTGGCCCCATATAACTAAACTTTCGTCTTGTGGAGGCAAACTTATAAATATTCCACGTCAACTCGCTATCTCGTACCGCCTTGACGGTATACTTGGTCCAAGGGCCATTTCCAGCGACTTGGTCGCAATTTCGCTCTAAGTTTCGCTAATACCTTCGTCCGTGGACATGGTGATTTTTTGTTCGTATTTTTCCTTGATAGTCCCACTCAAGACTATTCCATACCAGAGCCAAGCGTCCCGCTAAGTGCCATACAGCCTGAGCAGTAATTCATGAAAGGTACCTCTACCAGTTTTTGCCATACTTGGGTACAAACTTTGGATCGCCCATATCTCCACTTTTGAGGCCAGCCAGCACCTTGGCCTCATATACTTTTTTGTTGGTCATACCATGCACCAAATATAATTGTTCTACGCCAACTTGCTATCTCTTCTCCAACTTGCCGTTATTCTTGGTCCAAGTCCCATTTCATTCGTTTTTGGACCCATTTTGCTATATGTTTCACTAATAGCTTCGGCCATGGACAAGCTGATTTTCTATTTGTATTTTTGCTTGATAGTCCCACTCAAGACCATTCCAAAACACACCGCAGCTTGTCGCTCGGTGGCAAACTGACCGAGTTATAATTCATGAAAGGTACCTCAACTTGGTACACCACGTGGTCGGCCCAAACCATAAACCGACCAAACGACCGACTTGGAGCACCCTGACCGGGTTGGCCCCATATAATGAAAGTTGCGTCTCTACACGCCCAACTTATGAATATTCTACGCCAAGTCGCTATCTCTTACCGGTAAGCCGGTATTCACCTTCCAAGGGGGATTTTGGTCAAGTGCCATTTCCTGCGACTTGGTCCCCGAATACGACCATCATCACCTAATATCTCCGTGGTCTTTCAACTCAGCCTCATGAAACTTTCAGGGTAGATAGGTCTCCCCGAGACCTTTCCAACGGTGAGCCGTTTGCCTCGCTCGGCCATATACAGCCGAAGTTATTAATGGTACTTGGTACCTTACCCTGTTTTTTCCATACTTGTTCGTACTTGGGTACAAACTTTGTATCGCCCATATCTCCACTTTGGAGGCCAGCCAGCACCTTGGCCCCAAATACTTTTTTGTTGGTCATACTATACCCAAAATATAAATGTTCTACGTCAACTTGCTATCTCTTCTCCAACTTGCCGTTATTCTTGGTCCAAGTCCCATTTCATTCGTTTTTGGACCCATTTTGCTATATGTTTCACTAATAGCTTCGGCCATGGACAAGCTGATTTTCTATTTGTATTTTTGCTTGATAGTCCCACTCAAGACCATTCCAAATCACATCGCAACTTGTCGCTCGGTGGCAAACTGACCGAGTTATAATTCATGAAAGGTACCTCTTCTTGGTACACCACATGGTCGGCCCAAACCATAAACCGACCAAACGACCGACTTGGAGCACCCTGACCGGGTTGCCCCCATATAATGAAAGTTGCGTCTTTACACGCCCAACTTATGAATATTCTACGCCAAGTCGCTATCTCTTACCGGTCAGCCGGTAATCACCTTTCAAGGGTGATTTTGGTCAAGTGCCATTTCCTGCGACTTGGTCCCCGAATTGGACCATCATCACCTAATATCTCCGTGATCTTTCAACTCACCCTCATGAAACTTTCAGGGTAGATAGGTCTCCCCGAGACCTTTCCAACGATATGCCAATTGTCTCGCTAGGCCATCTACAGCCGAAGTTATTCATGGTACTTGGTACCTTACCCTGTATTCACCATACTTGTTCGTACTTGGGTGCAAAACATGAATCACCCATATCTCCACTTTGGGGGCCAGCTACCGCCTTGTCCCCATATACTTTTTTGTTGGTCATATCATGCAGAGTTTATAAATATTCTACGCCTACTTGCTACCTCGTCTCCAACTTGCCGTTATTCTTGGTCCAAGTCTCATTTCATTCGTTTTTGGACCCTTGTTGCTCTATGTTTCACTAATAGCTTCGCCCACCAACATGCTGATTTTCTATTCGTATTTTTCCGTAATAGTTCCTTTCAATACCATTCCAAATCACACCGCAACTTGTCGCTCGGTGGCAAACTGACCGAGTTATAATTCATGAAAGGTACCTCTACCTGGTACAGCACATGGTCGGCCCAAACCATAAACCGACCAAACGACCGACTTGGAGCACCCTGACCGGGTTGCTCCCATATAATGAAAGTTGCGTCTTCCAACGTCCAACATATAAATATTCTACGACAAGTCGCTATCTCTTACCGGTCAGCCGGTATTCATCTTTCAAGGGTGATTTTGGTCAAGTGCCATTTCCTGCGACTTGGTCCCCGAATTGGACCATCATCACCTAAAATCTCCGTGGTCTTTCCACTCAGCCTCATGAAACTTTCAGGGTAGATAGGTCTCCCCAAGACCTTTCCAACGGTATGCCGTTTGTCTTGCTCGGCCATCTACAGCCGAAGTTATTAATGGTACTTGGTACCTTACCCTGTTTTTTCCATACTTGTTCGAACTTATGTACAAACTTTGGATCGCCCATATCTCCACTTTGGAGGCAAGCCAGCACCTTGGCCTCATATACTTTTTTGTTGGTCATACCATGCACCAAATATAATTGTTCTACGCCAACTTGCTAACTCGTCTCCAACTTGCCGTTATTCTTGGTCCAAGTCCCATTTCATTCGTTTTTGGACCCTTGTTGCTCCATGTTTCGCTAATAGCTTCGCCCACCAACATGCTGAATTTCTTTGCGTATTTTTCCTTGATAGTCCCACTCAGGACCATTCCAAATCACACCGTAGATTGTCGCTCGGAGGCAAACTGACCGAGTTATAATTCATGAAAAGTACCTCTACCTGGTACAGCACATGGTCGGCCCAAACCATAAACCGACCAAACGACCGACTTGGAGCACCCTGACCGGGTTGCTCCCATATAATGAAAGTTGCGTCTTCCAACGTCCAACATATAAATATTCTACGACAAGTCGCTATCTCTTATCGGTCAGCCGGTATTCACGACCCAAAGGTGAAAATGTATGGAGAGCGTTCACAAAATTCCGGACGAATTTTGTAAAAGTGTTTTTCAGTTTTCTCGCGATTGCGGGCGAACTAAGCGTCGGATCGAAAAATTCCCAAAAGTAAAATGTGTTTAAAAACCCGATTTCTACATTATTGCCGAAGACACCAAAGCGCTATCTCGAAATTTTAAAAATCGATCGAAAATGTATGGACGGCGTTCACAAAATTCGTCCGGAATTTTGTAAACGTGTTTTTTCGTTTTCTCGCGATTGCGGGCGAACCAAGCGACGGATCGAAAAAAACCCAAAAGTAAAATGTGTTTAAAAACCCGATTTCTACATTATTGCCGAAGACACCAAAGCGCTATCTCGAAATTTTAAAAATCGATCGAAAATGTATGGACGGCGATCACAAAATTCGTCCGGAATTTTGTAAACGTGTTTTTTCGTTTTCTCGCGATTGCGGGCGAAGCAAGCGACGGATCGAAAAAAACCCAAAAGTAAAATGTGTTTAAAAACCCGATTTCTACATTATTGCCGAAGACACCAAAGCGCTATCTCGAAATTTTAAAAATCGATCGAAAATGTATGGACGGCGTTCACAAAATTCGTCCGGAATTTTGTAAACGTGTTTTTTCGTTTTCTCGCGATTGCGGGCGAACCAAGCGACGGATCGAAAAAAACCCAAAAGTAAAATGTGTTTAAAAACCCGATTTCTACATTATTGCCGAAGACACCAAAGCGCTATCTCGAAATTTTAAAAATCGATTGAAATTGTATGGAGAAAGGATTGTTTTTTGAAGCCTGTCGAAAATACACTCACCGAGCCGTTTTTTGTATCGACCGACATACAAGTTTGCCTAGCTAACTTTTTCTTCCGGATTGGCCGCGGACCTCACTTTTCAATATCTAGTGGTGCCATGGACCACCAAAAGAGGCTTTTTAACATTTTCAACAATTTCGACTTTTTCGGATTTTCAACGTAAGGGGACTCGGGGCGACTTTTTTCGAGTCTGTCTAAAATACACTTACCAGATTTTTCAAAGGTGCGGACCGTCATACAGCTTTGCCTAGGTCAATTTTTTGTTCCAAATCGATCGCGGGTTTCACTTTTCAATATTTAGGGCTCGAGTAGAGTACGAATATAGGGTTTTCTCATTTTTCGACATTTTCGACTTTTTTTTGATTTTTTCGGGTGTATCGAGCTTCGGCATAGCCATACCGTTTGTGTTTCTCAATTTTTTATTTGACTAGTCGTAAGTACTCGAGTAGATGAAACTTTTTGCCGAAGACACCATGCCTCGGAAATGACTCCTTCATGCTCAAAATTGGGGCCAAAGGTGATTTTTGTTACTTTTCCTTAGGGGGCCCAACACTTAGAAAATTTTCAAAATCGCGATTTTTCGATTGCGAGCTAGCGCTTTGCGGTCTTCGGCAATGTTTTAGATCTTGATGAGATAAGACTTTTTGGCCATGAGACATTTACCCCTCCGACCCCTCCTTCCCCCCGCAAATCGCCCACCAAAGTGCAATTTTTGCTTTTTCACCTCTTTGCACGCACTGTTCGGCCCAAATGGCCACTTTCTATGGGTCTGAGCGCTTTGCGGTCTTCGGCAAACTTTTAGAGCGTACCAAGTCCTAATTATATTTGTTCCACACCACCTTCGTACCTATTCATCCGTGGACGCTATTCACGTACCAAGGTAATTTTTGTTCATTTTGTCAACATTTTTCATTTTTGACTGCTTATATCGGCCTTGCCATGAACCGATAGCGCTTCGCTGTGTTCTAACGTAAGTTAGTACTACTCAATACCTTTCCAAATCATGTCTTAGATTGTCATTTGCTTGCATACAGCCGGAGCTATGAGCGATACCGTAAAAAGTACCGAAACTTTGAAAAATCTTTGGATCGCCCATATCCCCCCTTTGGGGGCCAGATATCGAAAACAATTCTGAATAAAAAAGTTGCGCATCAACGTGTTCTAGTTATGCCTTGAACATTTCACTTCGCTAGCTGGCCGGCAACTTAGCCGTAATTGGGATTTTAGGGTGTTCGTGGAGGGCCCATTTCCTGCGACTTGGTATCTTGTGGGCCCTATGTTTCTCTAATATCTCCACGAGTTTTCAAGATAGCGTTCTCATACTTTCAGGGTGTTTAGAGCACTTCAAGACCTTTCCAACGCTATGCCGTTTGCTTCGCTCGGACATCTACAGCCGAAGTTATTTGAGGT